>NC_091748.1:65162625-65420125 GCF_043380555.1 Nothobranchius furzeri
AGACATTAGGGTCCAAATCCTGGTTGGATCACACCAAAGACTTAAAAAATGGGACCCAATGCCTCCTCGCTTTACACTCGGCTTTAAGGGGCTAGATTGGGGGGTTGAACCACCTTATGGTTCCTGAACGCAGCTGCTTCTGCAGCTCACCGTTCCCCCAGGAACAAATTTCTCGCACCAGTGTGACAACTGTTGGGACTTTAATCTTTAAACTCAGCAGATTGCACCGAGTCACTGACTTGAGTCATAGACTTTACAGCAATCCCCATACTAAGCAAGTATGTAGTGATGGTGGAGAGGAAAACTCCCCTTTAACAGGAAGAAAACTCCAACACAACCTGGCTCGGTATGAGCACCCATCTGCTGCGACCCACTGGGTTTTTGAGTTAACTTTTTTGTACCACATTTATGATTTTTTTTATTTTTTGTTGAGAAGACGTATTCAGTAACAAACACAAAACTCTTTTTGTCCCATTTTTTGACATGTGTCATGAAATTAAATCTCTCAGACTTTAATTATTTCTGCAACTTGGGTCTGATTCATGTTCTTGTGTGTTAAATAAATATTATAAATATATTAATCAACCCAACAGAAGCTGAGATAGAGAAAAGTTCATTTCTGATTGGGTCTGTAAACCCTTCAAACCAACTCACCCTCTCATCTTAAGCACCTGAGTGCTTACCTGGAAACACACACACACGCACACACACACAAACACATGCACATGCGCAGGCACACACACACAAACATGATGCAGAGGAGGTGTGGATGTGAGATTGGAGAGGACTGTCAGCACATTCCTGTTTCACTGACCGGATTTAGCTGAATGTTGGAGCTGAGGTGAGTCTGAAATAGTTATTTAAATTTCTGATTTTAAATGACTTTGTTGTTCAGGAATAGAGATAACTTTTACCTAAACTAACTCGAAGAAAATGTAAATTAGATGTTCATGTATCATAAATCTTTAAATAAATGATAATCTAATGAAGGAAAAAAAACACAATATTATTCATAAAGAGTTGTTGTCATGAATTTTGTTACTGAAGTGAATGCAATAGGTAACAGGAGCAGTTTTAAACAGATATTTTAAAATTCATATTCAACCTTCTAAAAATGTACATGTTGAGATCAAGTGATTAATATCTTCTCTGATTGTTTGAGGGACAATTATTACACATCCTGAGTTTAAACAATGCAAAACTTCAGTCATACACTGAAAAAAAAACTCTTTGGGGTTACATGATTTTATTCTGTATCAGTTCCATAGCCTTTCAAGTCTTCTTATTTTACTAAAAAATAATAATAAATGTTTAGTTCTGAAGATGAGGAAACAGACATTTAAAGCATAGCTAAAGCAGATTTTTCAAAGAGGTTAAAGAAGAAAATTTGTTCAAATTGTTCTCATAATAAAACATCCAGTCAAACAATGTTTTCCATTTTTCTAAAATTCAAGATTTATCTTTCTGTCATTCATATTTTGTTTGATATTTTGCTTTTTTCTGTTATTTGGGTTAATTTTTGACCATGTTGACAACAAAAGAATTTCACAGATTTGTTCCCTCTTTTTTACTTTGAACATGTAAAAAAATCTTCTTTGTGGATTTTTAAATCCAATTAAAATATCACTTAAATAAACTGACTTAATCAGTCCCTAATGAACTCTAAATCACCTTGACAGATCTTTTAAACATCTGGATCCAGCAGAAGCAGAAAATGGAGGAGCATTCGTCCACTGAGTTATTCAGACCTGTTTTTGTACTGGCCGACTACACTGTCTTTGCTGCCATGTTGTTAGTTTCCATGGCGATAGGACTTTTCCAAGCCCTGAAGAATAAGCGAAGTGACACCCCAGCAGAAGCCTTCTTCACTGGTGGTCGGAGCATGCCAGCTGTGCCTGTTGGGCTGTCGCTCTGTGCCAGTTTCATGTCAGCAGTCCAGGTTCTGGGTGTTCCCTCTGAAAGTTATCGCTTCGGCTTCAAATTCCTCTACATGTGTCTTGGACAAAGCATCAACTCCTTGCTGACTGCTTACCTGTTTTTGCCTGTTTTCTTTCGACTGGGCATCACCAGCACCAATCAGGTTCCATGTGTCTTTTGTTAAATTAACCATTACTATTTGCTTCTAATGCACTAATATAGCAAAAATGTTTAAATTCTAACTCATTCCAGTGTAGAGTTAGGTTCAGAATTGTTCTGAACCAGATTAAATTCCTCAGTGGTTCAAACACAGCAAATTAAGAGGGTGTAGAAAGATGAGTGATGTTTGCAGAGAAGCTTTATGATGTTGTGACTCCAACCATCTGCCTGTCACAGTATCTGAAGATGAGATTTGGCAAAGGGATGCAGCTGTTGGGAAGCCTCCAGTTTCTCCTTGCAACGGTACAATCAGCATTTGTTCATCAAAGTTCAAAGACTTTATTGTTTCTGAAGAAAATATTAAACTTTGCTAGTTGTAATGTTATTTTCTGGATGGCTATTGGTTTGCTTGTGTTCTTATTTTCTCAGCTGCTTTACACGGGGATTGTCCTTTATGCACCAGCCTTGATCCTAAACCAAGGTATGAGAATGGAACATAGCTGTGCAAGAAGATTATTGATGACATGAGTTAGAGGTATTGGGACACTGGACCAGCTCTATACTCTTGGCAGGGTCCTGGAGGTTGAGAGGGAGTTAGCCCAACTGATCCACTTGTGTTTTGTGGACTTAAAGACCTTGTAATTGGAAAGTTGCAGGTTCGATCCCGACTCTGACCAGAGAATAATGCTGCTGTGTCCTTGGGCAAGACACATAACCCACCTTGCCTGCTGCTGGTGGTTGGAGGGACCGGTGTCGCCAGTGCTTGGCAGCCTCGCCTCTGTCAGTGCACCCCAGGGCAAATGTGGCTACTTCGTAGCTCATCCCCACCAGCGTGACTGTGTGTGTGAATGACTTATTGTGTTGTTAAGCGCCTTGGGGGGTTGTAGAACCTAAAGTATGCGCTATACAAATACAAGCCATTTACCATGTCTCTAGTGGAGTCCTGTGAGAGAGTGTGGGTTACCTGGCCCCTTGATACAGGAACTTGGGGCCCTGTACAATTGGTGTCAAAGCTTGGTCCGCATTCCCGGCAGTAAGTCTTGCTCATTTCCAGTGAGAGCAGAACTCCACCAAGGCGCCACCGGTCCCTCCGACCACCACCAGCAGGCAAGGTGGGTTAAGTGTCTTGCCCAAGGACACAATGACTTTCGACAGACTGAGCGGGGCTCAAACCTGCAACCTTCTGATTACGAGGTGAGCACTTAACTCCTGTCCCACCGTCGCCCCTGGGACTGGCAGATAAATGGATGGAGAGTTTAACAATTATCAAGCACATTAGCTAAAGGAATTTTAGTTAACAGTTTAAACTGCTTTCACCATGTTTTAAGAATGATGGATAGAACTTTACTAACTTACTTGAAACCTTTAAAAGCCGCTATTCAGATAGTTCTGGATTTTGTTAAAATATGTTTTATGAAATAAGAATTCTGTTAAGATAAAATAAATCTTTTTACTTCTGCAGCCACTGGACTGAATATGTGGATGTCTTTGTTTTCAACTGGGATCATTTGCACAGTGTACACCACACTGGTGAGAACATGGTCACAATCATCTGATAAAACCAGAATGGGATGTTGGAACAGTACTTTGTTTGAAAATAGAACTAGATTTTTCTTTATATACATATATTCCCCTGTCTTTTGACAAAATGTTTACTCTCAACAAAAGCACAAACCTTTCTTCACTAAAAACTCATTAAAAAGGCACAAAAACCAAGACCCACAACTCATGAAAACTTTTACAAAAGGCATTTGATTAATGTTGAATATTTTTGATCACAACAAAATTAAGACATCATTTTTAACACTTTAACTCAAGATAAAAGGGGGAATTATGTTCACAATGTTGTTCTGATTATCTTACTCTGTGTTTTTGTTTTTCAACAGGGAGGCATTAAAGGTGTAATCTGGACTGATGTGTTTCAGATTGTCATCATGTTGGCAGGCTTCATGGCTATTTATGTCCATGGCACAATTCTGGTTGGCGGTCCTGCACAAGTGCTGAAGATCGCTTACAATGGATCACGCATAAATTTTCATGAGTAAATTAATTTTCCACACATTAATGAGGTTTACATTGATCTGAATTATTCATTTCCAATAAACACTAAAGACTTTCTGCAGATTTTATTGAAGAGTTTGCATTTTTTCCACATGCATGTGTGGGTTTTCTCTGGGTGCTCCCGGGTTTCCTCCTGCACACCAAAATAATTCATATTAGGATAACTGAGCTCACTGTAAATTGCATTGTGTTCTCCATTTTAAGTTGCATTGCATTATAGTCAATAAACAATCATTTTATACTCATAAAATCTGTTATTCTTGATTTAATTTGTGTTGTGCTACATTAACAGATGTATTTGATGTTTCCCCACAGTTTTGACATTGATCCACAGAAACGTTACACTTTCTGGAGCCTTTCTGTTGGTGGTTCATTGGTTTGGTTGTCCATGTACGGTGTGAACCAAGCACAGGTTCAGCGCTACATCTCCTGTCGAACAGAGCGAGAGGCCCAGTTGTGAGTGTTGACTTGTATACAGAGTGTGTTTAGAATGGGGCCAAGGACACATACTTGAGGTACACCACAACTCACCAAAGTCAGAGCCGACCATAAGTCGGTAATGCTAAAACGAGTGACTCTACGTTCACTTTTTAAAATATGTAACACTCTACTACATTTATGACTCAAAAAATGTTTTACAAAACATGACTGGATTTTGTATGACTGGCTCTAATACCATGCATCACAGTAACAATATGTTGAAAAACTTAATGGAGTCATGGATACTACTTTTGTTTTGGCCAAAAACGGTTAAATTCAAAAGTATGAAAATAAACAACTACTTCCATGTTTGGTTTGTTAACTAATGGCCCATTCACAATGTCTTGCAAACCAATATATCATCAGCAAATTGGTTTATTTTGAGTGAAGTCTATAAATAAATCTCATTTACTTTACTTTTTCCTTTCCAGGGCTCTATTTGTGAATCAAGTGGGTTTGTGCCTCATTGTGAGCAGTGCAGCAACCTGCGGCATTGTTATGTTTGCATATTACAACTACTGTGATCCGCTGAACTCTGGGAAGATTTCTGCACCCGATATGGTACACAAAGTTCTCTGGACAAGGACACTGATTTTTATGGATTTACCCTGACTCTTGTAGGTTTTGAGTAATCTTTGAGTGCCAGATCCATTGATGCATTATTTATTGGTGTTCCAGCTCTTGTTTTTAGATTATCTTAATGTTACAGTCCGACTGAGGAAATTTCTCAGTAGGTTTCTTTTCCAAGTTTATCCATATTTTTAAGTTAACAGATGAGCTATGATGTGGCAAAACTAAAATGTTTTTGTAATTTTAAATATCCACATTTCTTTTCTTACATTTATTTCTGATGAAGTACATGCCATTCTTTGTGATGGACATATTCCGAAGCCATCCAGGTTTTCCAGGTCTTTTCATCGCCTGTGCATTTAGTGGAACTTTGAGGTATTTTCACTTCATTTTAGTTTCTATTCATCTAACATTAGTCAAACGTTTCCTCAATACAGGAAGCCAGTAGTGGACATTATTTCAGACATGGACCATAAAGTCACTCTTATTTTTCCCCAAGTGTTTACATGTTTTGCATCTTAGTGTGTGAGTGAAGATGTAGTTAGTAGGTGAGGTCTTAATCTAACAGCAAACAGGAACATTTTCTATGGTTTCCTGTCACTTATCAGATTTCTGACTTCCTTTATGTTGAGGCCTGCAGAAATCTTTGCTTATAGTTGCATTGCTCCGTATTTCACGTTTTCATCTATGCAAAAGAGATTAGAATTTGGTTCATAGTTTTATGTAACACTGAAATATGTTTGTGCAGCTGAGCTCAAGATGTGAGATTACTGGTGGTTATTTGTTATTTTTAACAGCACGGTTTCCACGAGTATCAATGCCATGGCTGCAGTGACCTTGGAGGATGTGCTGCGACCCCATCTGCTCCACATGACGCAGAAGAAACTGATCCTTGTTTCCAAAGGACTCTGTAGGTTTTTCATTCTGTGATTCCACCCAACCTCGTCAAGTGTCTTTTTATTTACCAGTTTTTGTTTTAGGCTATCAGTTGTTTTCCATACAACTTTGCGTCATAAACAATTTAGAGTAACTACATTTAAACTCCATTTTTCAATAAAGCCGGAGTCTTTGACCTTTAAATGACACCTCACTCAAATCTGTAGCTTTCATGTCTTCACTGGCTGCAAATGTCAAAATCCATAAGACTGTTTGAATTCTGACTGGATTAATAAATGGGCTTGAGTTTCATTACTATTCCAGAATGCTTTCAGCTTTTCTCTCAGGTTAGCATGTAGTATTTTTATCTATCCCATGTTGTTTTTTTTGTAAAATGGCCCATGCTTTTGACAGCATCATTGAGATATTTTCAAATGGAATGATTTATATAATATGTGCTCTCTTGCTTTCTCTAAGCAATCCTTTATGGAATCGGGTGTATCACTGTGGCTGTTTTGTCTTCCTTCCTGAGCTGGGGAGTTCTTCAGGTAAACAGACTTTAAACCTTTAAGAGATCAAAAACAAATACTTTCAAGTATTTTTACTGTAGATTAGCCTGCCATCCCATATATGTGAATATATAGTCTAGACACGACCCATTGAGGGATCTCATTCGTGGGGCGGACTCTTCGGTTGTCTTTCAAACTGTCAGCATGCTACTGGACAACAAACAAGGTGACATACTCACTGCTACAGATGTCAGTCAACGGGGAAGTCCGCCATACACTGTCGAAGAAGATACAAATACATCCTGTTTATAAATAAAGGACTTAAGTACCTTTATTTGCTCAACTGAAAGAAACGTCCACGTCTAAAATAATCCAAAGTTGATGCCAAAGCCGTTTCCAACGAGCTGTCCCCATCTTAGTTTTGCCCAATCGCAGTAACATCCTGCCCACCAAGGAAGCGATTGGCCCACCAAATCAACAGAGCGCTGTGATTGAACCTCCACCAGACTGGTCAGGGCTGCAAAGGTTCCAATGGAGCATGGCTAGACCATACAGAGCAAAATCTTTTTGCTTCTGCTACTGTCCTTCTAGATTTCTTGGCTAACTGTAGATTTGATTTCATGGAAAAATTGATGCAACAGAGAAGCTTGACTTAAGATTTTCTGTTTCACTTCTGATTCTGGACTCCTGGACATCAAGGTCTTGTTTGTGTTTAAAGCTCTTCACAGTCAGGCTTAGCTCCACTCTTCTGCTTGAACCCGTTCCCAGGATGCCATTCTCAGATCCAGATAAAAAAGCATAGGTGACCGTGCCTTTGCGGTTGTTTCCCTTAACTTCTGGAACAATCTACCTCTCCACAGTTGATCATCTCAGGACCTCAAATATTTTAAAAGACCTCTTAAAGACCCACTTGAACGCTGGCTTTTGACCCCAGTTAGATGGATTACCCTAAGCCCCAGTACCTCCCTCATGTCCTTGTGTATTGTTTTATATGCAATGTATAATAAGTTGTTGTAGTGCTGCTGTAAAGCACTTTGGAGCAACCTTGATTGTAATAAAAATGCTATATAAATGAAACTGACAGTGAAAAGGGTCTTCTTGCATTGTAGAAGAACATTTAGTGATTCTCTGATTTTGTTTTGTCATCTTTGTTCAGGGTTCTTTCACTGTCATGGGTGTTGTCAGTGGGCCATTACTGGGTGTTTTCATTCTGGGAATGTTTATCCCTGCTACAAATAGGCTGGTGAGTCACTGGTAACTCAATTATCTCCAAGAATTAAGAACCTTTATTTTCCTCTGACTTTCATCTTGAAGTGATTATTTCAGAGTCTGTTCCTTTTGTTTACAGAAGAAAAAAAAAGATTAACAGATTATTGCAATTTAAATATTTGTTTTATTCTAGGGGGCATTCTCGGGGATATTGGTGGGCTTCTGTGTGTCTCTGTGGCTGGCTGTAGGTTCAACTCTTCACCCACCCAGTGAGGAAACAATGGGTGTTTTGCCGAGCTTCACCGGAAGCTGCAGCCTCGCTAACATTACGATGAGCCACAACTCTAACCAAAAACAAAAATCCATTTCAACCGTTCTACATCCCAATGATAAGCGGTTAGTCAGATCAATTGTTTACAACTACACACATTTTAATTTTTAAGCTCAATTATCTTAGACTGGCTCTTTTTTCCATTTTCAAGTACAAAAGACCAAGTTCACTTATTTTCCCAACATATTTGCAGTGGTCTCTAGTATAATCGAATGCCTTGTGAGTTGATCTCTTTGGGAATTAACCTCTGGTGCTCCTGTTTCAGGAACTAGAAGTGAACCAGAGGAGAGGTGAGCAGATTAGGCAGGTTTTGAAGTCTTATTTCCTGATATTCGGTCATCTCACCTCTGATTGGCTAACAGCAAAGTGACTTTACCACAGATCCTATTTGCTTTGCAACATTGATGTTTTATCTCCACACAATAACAAGCCTGAGGGAGTTCTGCTATGTTGTGGAATAGAAAATGCTACTTATTAGCTTCTACTAGCCGACGCCATGGCCAAGTCATGCTCTGCTTTCTCCGTGAGCCTAAATCAATAACAGCCTTCCCCGTCGCGTTGCGAGCAATGATGGGTGAGTTTGTGAATGCTAAGTTCACAATGTGACGTTCAGTTGTCACTGGCTTTTCTAATTCGAGAGTTTCCCTGTCTATTTTCCATCAGCGGCTAATGCAGGAATTAGGTACAGAAGTCTATTTTCATGTTTAGCCTGCATGTGAAACTCAGAGTTACTCATCTTATTTCAAGACTAACAAGTAAAAAATGGTTTGTCAGTGAACTTGGTCTTTAAATAATGATAAATGCACAATAATGCACAAATGGTTCAAATAATACTTCTATTAATTTTCTTTTGATACTCTTTTCTCTCTCTCTTTCACCATCTCCCAAACAAAAACAAACTAGTGGGATCTTTAACTTCTACTCCACATCCTACCTCTACTTTGGAGCCATGGCCACCAGTACAGTTGTGCTGGTTGGACTGGTAGTGAGCTATGCAACAGGTAAAAACACTGTGTCAAAATACTTGTCACTACAATGCTGCAAAAGCAAATGGAGTTGTTTCTTCATAACACAGGACCGACAAAAAGGAGTCAGATTAAAGAGGGTTTACTGTGGTGGGACCTGAATAAAAAGAAAGAGGAGATCCCATCACAACACAGAGTAGGTGGTGGCACTCTGTTTTTCTTCAAATTTTGGACTTATAAGATTTATGTTGTTCAGAATTATAATAACTGTAAAACCGATGAACTTGAACACAAGTTAAAGGACTCCTCTTGCTCTTCGAGTTTTAGTGTATTTTCATTTTATACAAGGCTTCTGGTAGCATTTTTATAAGTGTTCTACTGGTCTGTTGGTGAAGAAAGAGCTGAGCTGGAAGGCAGAGCTCTCGATTTACTGGTCAATCTACGGTCCTACCCTCACGAGCTTTGGGTAGTGACCCAAAGAATGAGATGGCAGATACAAGCGGCAAAAATTAGTTTTTTCTGCAGGGTATCTGGGCTCTCCTCTTGAGATAGGGTGAGAATCTCAGTCCTCAGGGAGGGGCTCGGTGTAGACCCGCTGCTCCTGCACATCAAAAGGAGCCAGCTGAGGTAGCTTGAGCATCTGGTTAGGATGCCTCCCTGGTGAGGAAGTCCCAGAACATGCTGGATGAACGATGTTTCTCATTTGGCAAGGGAACTTCTTGGGATTCCTCCAGAGGAGTTGGCCCTAGTGGCTGGGGAGAGGAAAGTCTGGGCCTCTGGTTATGGAGAGAGAGGTCCAAACTGCCCTCTGCCCAACAACCTCCTCCAGTTGCAACAGTGAGACCTCAAAGCATTCTCTGCCAGTCTGGAAATACAATCCCTCCAGCGTGTCCTGGATTGACTCGGGAGCCTCCAACCAACAGGATATGACTAAAACAACTCCCCATAGAGGCGTCCAGGAGGTATTCTGACCATCTCAGCTGGCTCTTCAACATGTGGAGCAGTGGCTCTACTCCAAGTCTCCCCCGTTATTCAGTCTCCTCACTCGTATCACCAAGTATTTTTTCTATCATTACTCAAAGCTCATAACCTGATGTAAGGGCTGGAATGATGATCAACAGGTAAATCTGGAGCTTTGCTTTCTGGCTGAGCTCCTTCTTTCCCTCAACAGACCTGAGGCTTCATTTATAAAACTTTACTTATGGACAATGCATACTAGGCTATGGGGCATGGGGAAAAAACTTTTAACTATGGAAGAAATATGGGTTCACCAGAATATGATGATCTTGTGGCCTTTGAATTTCTGTGACTGAATTCTTATTCTGTTAAATTATGCATTTGATTTTTTTCACTTAAAATACACCAACGAAATATCATCCATAAAAATTCTACTGCAGAATTACATCTTCAAGAATTAAACAACAGATTTCAATGTAAAAAAATTCAACAGTAAAAATTCAACAACAACTCAGGGAAGCTCCTGGTGACCACAGCCAAACCAATCGTCACTAGAGTCAACGCTTCACTGGTGTCACGTGATCAGCAAAAAATGGTAAAAATGGTAAATGGTCTGTATTTGATATAGTGCCTTCTAGGGCTCTACAACCCCCCAAGGTGCTTTATAACACATTCAGTCATTCACTCACGCACACACATTCACACACTGGTGATGATGAGCTACATTGTAGCCACAGCTTTCCACAGCTCAAACCTGCAACCTTCCGATTACGGGGCAGGCATTTAACACCTCTGCCACCATCGCCCACGCATATATGAATGTAATATCTTAAAAACAGTAGATTTTAATTACAGATACAAATTTTATTTTCAGTTCAGAGATGGGGGTTGATTGTTGGTTGTGTGTGTGTGAGAGTCTTCAAGTCTAAAAATGTGCATATCTGCATAATATTACCGCAACGGTGTGTCTTATGAACGCAAATTGTGCGGCATTCGTTCCGCCTCGCTTGGTGGTAATATTGCGGTACTGGTCTGTTTTATAAACAACTATTGCGCCATGATGCAGCAGGGAGGAGGTGTCATGATCATGTGGGGAGTTACTGTCGAGCTCTGGCCATCAACTATATTGAAAATGAAAGTAAATACAGGCACTAAGTTTTGTTTTTGTAAACAAAATCAGCTGAGACAACAAACTGGAGCAATGCAGCGCTCCTGGAGCTTCTCTCCGTTAGAACTGGAGGTCAGGTTGACATTGTTTTGTAAAAACGGCCATTTACGAGGCTAGGGATTTACATCAGTTGTGTTATTTTCTAACCAAATTTCTTGCCTTCCTTTCAGGACAGAATGCCCGAAAAACCTCGGGTGATTCCTTTGATGAACATGAACAAAGAAGAGGTGCTCTAAAAAATGATGAAGAGTCTATTAACATTTCATGCCTTGTTCTCCTATTAAGTTTTTACCTTCCACATTCTGTCGCTTCAAAAACAATCTGCACCACATTTGAGTTAGATTGGTGGCTTTTTTACAGTTTCACATGCTGGCATCAGATATTTTTTGGAAAATGTTTTCATGTAATCCTTCTGTGTCCCATTTCTCTGGAACTAAGCACACCTGCATCATGCCAACAGTTGCATGAAAGGAACTGGTAAAATGAGTCAGTTGAAAAAGAGTCTGTCTTTTATTTCCTAGTCATGTGGCCAGGAGGAATTTAATAATTGTAGCAATAACCGTATAATGCAAAGTATTTTTAAGCATGGTGGGGTTTTTTTTGTTTGTTTGTTCATGTATTTTAAGGTTTTGCAATTGACCAACTTTTATATGAACAAAAACACAATTTAAAAAAAAATCCAAATTACGTTATTGCTCAGTAACAAAGATCTGAAGTTAATGGAATTATCAAATTTTTATGCTTTATGCATGTAACTGTAGACTAAGTTTGATGTTTGTTTATATTATGTTGTATTTCAGCATTTACCACCACTGCAGTTTTTTGTCATTGCCACCTTGTAGATATAACACTATTACACTTCCTTTTTAATAAGGACATTCTTGGTATTTAATAATTGCCAATTTGATATATATGGAGAAATGTCTCACTGAAAATAAAGCAATCTGTTAAAATGTATTGTGTGTAGTCATTTTAATCACATATATGAAGAATTGCTTGTTAACTGCTTAAATATTTGTGGAAGACAAACCAACAAATATCTGGCCTCCTACTGCCTGATTTAAGCAGGAGCGCCTCCAGAAATGTTTGATGGGGGTGGCCAGACGGGGCCAAAGACATTTTTGGGGTGGCACACCAAATTGGTCCTTGTGGTAACTCTGGGAGAGTTTACCCTTTGACAATGTATTGCGTTGCTCCTTTATTTGTTTTTATTATTAAAATAAAAAAAAAACAGTACGTATCCAAAACATTACTTAAATTTTACAAACATTTCAGTTATTTAAAATGTTATTTCAAAATGTATTTTTTGTTTAATTCACCTGTTGCTGTATTCACAAAAACTATGGAGATAAAAACTTTTTTAAATGGTGAGCAGCAGAAACATGTTTTTTTTTATTCAGATTATTTCTTTACTCATTAATTGTATTATTTATTTTGCTTTACAATTACATCTTGAATAGATAAGATCAATTTATGGTTTGAGTGAACATTAATGATTTATTAACACTGGCTTTTCCTGAGGGGGGGGGGGGGGCAGCAATTTCATGGCCACTCCTTGGGGGTGCCATTGGATTTAAGTACCTATGGTAATATTTTTAAGAAAAACTGGGATTTTTATTTCCTCCCTTCCAGTTCTAAAAATCCATAAAATAAAAATAAGCTTAAAAGTCCATCTCAGAAATACTTTGTAGTTCAAAAGTATTTTATTGTTAGGTTGATGCTGACACCTGGTGATGGAAACTCATGAATGCAGCTCCATTAAAGGCTGAAAAAGAGCAATTCGCATTTTAATCACTTTGTTTATGTTTAATGCATTTTTTCATCATTCAAGCATTCCAGGAAAACCCAACATTCCCAAGCACTCTCATCTCTGGTGAAATAATGACAGTTCTGTCTTGAATGTGGACAGATTGTGCTTCTGTGCACGTTGGTCCTGAATCGTGGCTCCAGCTCCCATCAGCCCGGACGCCTCACCACTCATCCGCGGCCCTGTTCGAGTCCTCGTCGGCTACGGCGCAGTCCAGCCGCTGAACCCCGGGCAGCGCCAGATCCCGCTCGTTTAGTTTTTCCAGAAACGACGAAAGCAGTCGTTTGTTTAAATGGTCCGTCAGCGTCCTTTCTTCTTCGACTTGCTGCTTGGCCGTGTTCGTCGCCGGCTCCATGCCCACTACGTCCGCCTCCATGTCAGCTGCGCTTAGCTGCCGCGGGGCCGAGCTGTGATTCAAGGACAAGCCGTTCAACTGCTCTCTTTGCCCGGACTGCTGTTCCGCCCAGCTCCCCGAATCTTCTCGGGATTCCCTCTCCATTTGTGATATTAATGTGGTCTGCAGGGCGGCATTTTCCAGCTCTTTCAGACGTTTGCCGTGCAGGCCGCAGGCAGAAGGTACATTGCTAGTGGAGCTGCTGTTGTTGTTAAGGGGCTCACCAGTTTGCTCCATCATGCTCTGCGTCAGTAGCGCAGCCCATAGTTCCAAAGTCTGGTGGTGGCGAAGCACATTTGCTGGTGTCGCTGCCCTGTGGACAATAATGCAACTGCATCACCACTAGTCAGAAACGTGAAAATTACTATATTTACTGTAAAAATGTAAGCTCATACGTCAGTTTGAACTTACTTAGAGTGTTGTATTTTATAAACCTGTATTTTACCATTTAAAACAGATTTATCCTTAAAAACACAAGCTAACTTTTACAAAATGGAACACACGATAGGAATGATACAAGATTTTTTTCAAACACGTTTCAGAATATTTAACCATTTTATGTATTTAGCAATTATCCTAAACCAGTCAGCACACGTATGTAACTGATTCATGTAAAAAGGGAGGTGTGTAAATACGACAGAAATTCATGATGTGTTGTTTCCATCTAGTTTAGGCTGTAGTAAATGCGTTCGGCCGCCAGAGGGCGGAAAATATATCCTTGTGTTTCCATTCAGTTGACCTAAATAATACATTTAAAATCCTTATATCATTTGACCAATTACAAGTAATTAAAACAAAATTTTATTTAGACAAAAACGAACAATAAACAAGAACTGGATTTCTGTTTTGTTACGAATTGTATTTGGTTTTTATTTTATTTATTTCAGTAGTTTGTACATTGATTGTGGAATCCCCCCAGAATTTTGTTTTTCTTATTAGAAACAATACTGTACCATTTTATAATCAACGTCTGTGTGGGCTTATTAAACGCAGCTGGGGATTTATTTTTCTTGAACTAATATCTGACATGTTTGATTAGAAATTACAAATTTATGCTGGTTCATTTCCTTTTAATAATGTAATTTTTTAATTATCATAAATATCCCTCTTAAAGCTGTTATAGCACATCTGTCAGAGTTTTCATCTTCTGTGACTATTTCCAAGTTTTGATCTTCTTCCACCTATCTTTCCCATGGTGTTCCACAAGGTTGTGTGTCGGGGTCCCTATTGCTCCTTCTTTGGTTTATGTGGCAATAAGTAACATCTGGAAAAAGGAACACAAACAACTAGAGAAATACCAGGGCCTCAGTGAAGAACTTGGGAAAGCCTGGAGAGTGAAGACATTGGTGGTGCCCGTGGTCATCGAGGCAGTAATCCCCAGGAGGAGTGGCTAAAGAAGATCCCAGGAAAAACATCAGACATCTCAGTCCAGAAAAGTGCAGTTCTAGGAACAGCTAATGGGCCATTCCCATCTGTACCGGGTCGGCCCGGGCCGGGTAGCGTAGGTTGTTTACCTATCTGGGTGGCCTGGTATTTTTCCGGGCCAACCAAGGCTCATTCTCAGCCCTCTTCTCGAGGGGGTCTGCTTCAGGCCGACCAGGGCCAACACACCCACTGCTGACAGCAAATTCACACCTTCCATTAGAGCAAGCCTCTGATTGGTGGGTAGAATCAGCCCACATGGGCTTAAGGCAAGGATGTGTGGAATCAACCAGGCCAGGCTGGGGCCGACTGGGGCTACCCGGCCCGGGCCGACCCGGTACAGATGGGAATGGCCCATAAGTTACTGAACCCTCAAGCTCCCAGGCCTCTGGTAGAGGACCCGAGCTTGGAAGGATGAGAGAAACATTTCTGCTGGAAATAGAATTTTTATAGTTTCATGCATAGACATTCTTTATTTCAGTCATTTATGTCTATGGTTTCATCACATTAGTTTAATGATGATGATAATAACTGACAGACAGGAAGCAACAAGCCAGTATGGGGAAGAATGCCTGACCTGTGAACCATCAGCACCGGTTTCCCTCAGGGAAGTGTTCTCTCCCCTCGGCTCTTCTCCCTGTACACCAATGGCTACCCCTCCAACTACGAGTGCTTATCAAGTTTGCAGACAACACCACTGTCATCGGACTCATCTCTGGCGGGGATGAGTCTGCCTACAGAATGGAGGTAAAACGGCTGGTGTCCTGATGCAGCCACAATAACCTGATGCTAAATGCCCAGAAGACAGCAGAGGTTGTTGTGGACTTAAGAAAGCAGTCTGGGGAGTCTGCCACTCCCATCACTATGGTGGACTCATGTTGCTTCCTGTGCACCACCATCACCAAAGACCTCAAGTGGGAGCCCACTATCACCTTCATCATTAAAAAGGCCCAGCAGAGGATGAACTTTCATTAAAAAGGCCCAGCAGAGGATGAACTTCCTGAGGCAGCTGAAGAAATTCAACCTGCCAGCACAGTCGATGAGGCAGTTCTACACTACAGTCATCAAGTCTATCCTCACCTATTCAGTTACCATGTGGAATGTTGGAGCTACCATCAGGGGAAAAAAGAGGTTGCAGTGGGTTGTACGCACTGCTGAGATGGTCATTGGCTGCAAAATCCCCTACATACAGGACCTGTACACATCCAGGACATTGAGGCCTGCAGGTAGGATCACAACTGACCTTCATCCTGGACACAGATTTTTTTGACTCGCTCCCATATGGCAGGAGGCTTTGATCCATTCGGACTAGAACCTCTCGCCACAAGAATATTTTCTTCCCCTCTGCTGCTGGACTCATAAACGACAATCCAAACTGAACTGATCCACTCTGATCAGTACCAACACTATATAGCAGCCGCTTCTCGAATTATTGCCACTTAATTTATATTGTTATTTTAACATGAGTATATTCCTGCTTCATATATTTGCTTATCTCTTGTTTTAATCTTTCTTTTTGCACCAAGTACCGCAGCAATTTCCTAATGTTGTGATTGCTTGCACTTATGGCAATAAAACCTTCTGATTCACATTCTGATGACAGATGACATCGTTCCAAACATTGTCTTTGATTTTTACCCTTTGCTTCAGACTAACTTTTCTAGGAAGCACAAATTAATCAGTTTTTTTGTAAAATGCACACAGAGCTTCCACAAAACGTAAAAATTAGAGCGTTTAAAAATGTTTCTTACGCTTGTTTCTTCTTCCGATCGAAATATCGGTGTTTGATTAAACAGGACCTTGATCGTTGCTTTCAAGTGTCTTCAGTTGTGACGGATTCTACATAGTAACATTTCAGCGCCAGTAATATATAAAATTTTAATACATTCGATTTTAATTTATTGAAAAACATATGATAAAATCGAGTGAACATTTTATAGTTTATATGATTTCTTCCATGTGTCTCTGCAGTACACGAGAATATATTAAGACACCCTGGACGGTGTTGGAGTTACGGGAGTACACGAACGCAGCATTACACAGTCAACCATTAAATAAAAAATGTAAGTCGAAAACAGAAGTAGTATAAAAGTAAATAGGATATTTTTTTTACACTGAGGTTGTTTTTTTTACTTTTTATCGGTAGGTTTAGAAGTGCTTTTGTTATTAATATTATGAATAAAATAAAGCTTAAGTTTCAGAGGGTTCAAATTCCTAACCACGTCAACTCATCGGTCGTGGCACTCAAAGGAGTTTATCTCTGGCTCAATAACACCGAAAACGATTTTAAAACCCGGTGAGACCTTCCACTGTTACCATTGTAGTCTTTGTTTCTGTGTTATTAGTTTTGTTAGGGTAGCTCCAGGATCAGTCAAAATTAGCTAGGCTAAGTAGTTAGCTTCAAGCTACTTGATTTGCTACATTTAACTAATTGATCCACTTTACTGTGAAATTAATATTTTTCCTTTCTTTCTTAAACGCTGCCGTTTACTTTCAGTGCTTTGTTTACACCTATCACTGACACGGGTGGATTAAACTAAAGTAAGTGCTGAGTTATTATGTTAGCAGATTAACTTGGACATAACTGAGGTATAACATTAAAGAGAAATTTTAATGTTCTTTGCTGCAGCCTATGGTATTAAAAATGACTCATCTTTGTCATTTGAGAAATGAGTAATATGTATTTTCATTAAGACTGAAGTTAGTCTGTTTTTAAATGCCCCAGTTCATAGCAACAATTCACCCATATTTCTTAATTGTAAAGAATGTATCAATCACATAAGAAACAGATTCTTAATGGCAACAATAGTTTTTGTGTTGCTCATCACCTTGTTTTTGAATGTTTTAATGTACACTAGGAAGTGAACTGATGCACACTGATGGATTTAGAATCAGATGTTTCACTGAGACAGAAAGTTTATTTTGTCTGATGGTTGTGTTATGTGTTGAAGGTGGACGTTCCTGTGACCATTGGAAAAAGAAGAAAGAAAAGTTAACGATTCTGTTGGAGTTGCAGTTGTGTCATAAAATCTAATACTATTTGTGTTTTTGCTGTACATCTTATTTCCAGATAATTCTGCTTCTCTGGAATCTCAGCAAGGACTCTATTTGTCTGTTTTTGTTTGATGCAAAATGGACTCAGACTGCTTCATTGTTGATCAGTCTTCTTCTGCAAATTCAGACTGCACACTTCCTGATTTAGACTTTGTTAAAGACGTGACAGAAGATGAAGGAAATGAGACTGTTGCAGTTGTGCCAGCATCAGAGACAGAAGATCTTGATTCCTTCAGTCTAATTGAGCCTCCTCCACTAGACTGGAGGTCTGACTCCTCTAGTGAAGCTGGTTCTGCAGATGATCTGGAGGATTCCAGCATGCCTCCATCTGCTGACATCCTGACCCCACTGGGAGAGTCAGTAATGCTGCCTTCATTAATTCCAGTGGATACAAACCAGCCTGTGCTTCTTAAAAATAAAACAGAGCTATTCCAAGATTTAGAAGTGAAGTTGGAAAAGGAGCATGGTGTAGTTAAAGAGGTGAGTGCCGAGGGCCCAAGGGATGAAGACTACTCGGAAGAGGATACATTTAGGGATGTTGAGGGGAACATCAGTAAAGAAGTTGAAGATTCATGTGGGAGGCCAGGTGATGAAGACCATAGCCATATTCACACTTTACTCACCCAGCTTCAGCTAATGGAGAAAGAACCCTGTCCAAGGACATCCTCATACAATCGCTGCTCCAGGCTGTCAGAGCACCATCCTCCTGCTCTGTCTCCATCAACAAACAACATAACTGAAACCACAGGTCTGCTGTTTTCTGAAAGCCACCAGAGTGACGTACTGGGACTTCTGCAGTGTACCAACATCAGCTGTACACCCCAACCTTCCTGTCTGCCTCACAGAGGCCAGGTGGACGCGGTCGTGTCAGTTTCCTATGATCAAGAGGATGCTCAGAGGTTTTGGGGGTGTGATCCAAACGGTCGGCGGCACAGGGACTACTCCATCACCTCTTTGCCTGATGATGAGTATCCTGAGCCAGTATGGATGAAGCTGGGGGAGGAGCCACCAGAGGAAGATGCTGCAGCAGAAGGCACAGAGGTCAGTGCCAAAAGAGCAAAATTCTATATTTCTAACTATGATAACTCACTTAATTTTTATGTCCTTAAATCTTTATCAAAGTATTTTGTTTAAATATTAACTTCAAGTTTATTTATTTTTCACTGTAGTGTTTGTATCACATGCATGATTGAGTCTAGGCTTTTATTTTCCTATTTTGATGTTCATTTTATCATTTAAGTGTGCTGATGACCAACCGTCATATAAAGATGGTGAGTTACTAAAGTTTGTTGCACTTTCAAAACAAAAAAAAAAAAGACATAAAAAACACTTTTTTTGTAGTTGTTGATATGATTACACATTATTATTCAGTGCCTGGGCCTTGTGACCCTGAAGACCTGCTGGATGGAGTCATATTTGGTGCTAAGTATCTGGGCTCCACTCAGATCAAATCGGACAGGAATCCTTCGACAAATGCTCGCATGACCCAGGCTCAAGAGGCTGTTGACCGAATTAAGGTACATTTCTCAAACAGGTGTACTAAATCCTTTAGCTTATTGTATATGGCTGCCAGAAACAGACTCATTAGAGCTACATACCAAATTTGATTCAGATTTTTAAATATCAACAGTTTTAGAGTCTCTATGTGGTGTGTTTCCCATAGACACGGCTATATTAATTTTATTCTATAACAACAATACGCACATATTTGTATGTGGACCTGAGTTTGACCATGCATGCTATTGGTGTATTAAAATTCTATATTTAAAATTGAAGCAGTTGAGTTTTAAGTAATTAGAAATGACTTAGGAGGGCTGTGTGATGTCAGAACTGTCGGCAATTCAAGGTAAAAACGTTGCTACGCTGTGTAGCAAGAAAAAACCAATGGAGACTCAGGAGCATTTTTCTTGTAGGCTCCAGAAGGAGAGTCTCAGCCAATGACAGAAGTGGATCTATTCATCTCCACTCAACGAATCAAAGTCCTCAATGCTGACACACAGGTACTTTTTAAGTTTTTATTTATTATTATAGTGATGATAATTAGACTTGCAGAAATACACTCACTAGTCATTGTATTAGCTACACCTTGCTATTTTCGGGTTGGACCCCTTTTTGCCTTCAGAACTGCGTTCATTCTTTGTGTCATTGATTCAACGAGGTGTTGGACAGTTTCCTCGGTGGTGACTGCAACACATGACGTGGTCTTCTACTGCTGTAGTTCATCTACTTTATGGTTTGATGTGTGTTTGGAGATGGTGTTCAGTTGCCTGGAAGGCCATCCTATGTTTGTGAAGATATAGTTTTGCCATGGCCCATTGACAGATCTCAGTCGTGGAGTGGGATCTATGGTTTTCTTTCAAACTGTCTCCACATGCTGTTGAGTAACAAACAACATGACATACTCACCACTATGGTTGTCAGTCAACAAGGCAGTCCACCATACTCCATCAAAGAAGACACAATTTTTAAGTTTGCCTCTGTCAGTGCACCCCAGGGCAGCTGTGGCTACATCGTAGCTCATCCCCACCAGCGTGTGAATGTGTGTGTGAATGGGTGAATAACTGATTGTGTTGTAAAGCGCCTTGGGGGTTCCAGACTCTAGAAGGCGCTATATCAAATACAGACCATTTAAATAGACTCAAGTACCCCATCTGCTCTTGACTCAAAAAAAAAATAAAAAAAAAAGTCAGAATAGTCCAAAGTTGATGCTAAAGCTGTTTCAAATGAGCTGTCACCATCGTTGTTTTTTCAGGAAGAAGACGAATACATAGTTTTTGTAAATAAATGCGCTGTGATTGGCCAGCCACAATACTGTCCAGGGCTGCAGACGTTCCAGTGGAGGAAAATGATGGTCTAGATTTTAGGTTAGGTGTCCATTCTCCTCCAACATCAACGAGGCATTTTTGTCAGCACAAGTACCGAATTTATCTTTAATAACTCCTTAAGCACAAAAATCTCACATCAGCAATTTTTGACTTAGACCAGTTTATCTGGCACCAAATAACAACCACATAGTATTCAAAGTCACATTCTGATGCTTGGTTTGATCTTCAGCAAATCGCCTTTGCCTAAATGCTGCCATGTGATTGGTTGATTAATATTTCCTATTAAAAAGTAATCAAATAGGTGTACCTAATAAAGTAAACTTTAAGTCACAGTTTATGCTGATTTCAGGCACATAACATATGGAATTGTTGTTTTCATCTGTCTTTGAAATGTCACCTCTTTTAGCAGCTTTCGTAAATGTTTATTTGGATTCAGGAAACGTATTTTTAATCTTGGAAATTAAAAGATGAAATATAATATATATATGCATTTATTTGTACATTTTGTACTAATATCACCAAATAAAAAAAAATAAATGAATGCAGATTTTGCTGTTGCTTATTATTCATGTGAAGTTTAATGTCTTAGATGTTTTCACATCAAGCATGACTAAGTTGTATTCGGTTTCCACGCAGGAAGCCATGATGGACCATGCTCTGCAGACAATCTCCTACATAGCGGACATTGGCAACATCGTGGTCCTGATGGCACGAAGGAAGCTAAAAGGGCAGGATGGTGGTTCTGCCTCCAGTGCGTCCTCTTCATCAGCCTCTGTGTGTCAGAAGAAGTGTTTGATGATCTGTCACGTCTTCTCCTCTGAGGATGTGAGTCTGTCAGTTGAACGGTTTCCAGTGGTTCCCAATCTGGGTCAGTGACCCCACAACTTTGTGTGTGCTGAGATTGTGAGGTTTACCAAGATTATAGTTGTAAAATCTACATTTTTTTAATTCAGATGACACACCCAATAGTGCAATCAAAAGTCTGTAAGAGGCATAACTGTACGTCAATTTGTAATCATTAATTGTCAGTGTGCATGCGTGCTGGGGTTGGGGGAGCCCTAGCTTGTCTTGGACACAGGAAAGAGGGTCATGTTGAAAAAGGTTGGAACCAATGCCCTAAAAAAGGGTTACTCAGATGTAATGGTCCGAGCGCATTCAACAAAACGACCTTGAAGCTTGAGGTCTGGTCCAAACACCAATAGACAACTGCGCTGTTCCTACCCCTCCAGAAGGGCGCCGCGGGCCGCCTGCGGAATGTCGCTGCCCTAAAGATTTTATGTGACCTTTTTTTCTTCCTTGTTTGTAAATCCTGGATTCCAACAGCTGCTGTAAGTCAGAACAGTTCTGTTGTTTGGAGGTTAGTAGCCCGACAGTACTGTGAAACAGGTTGGTATAACTAGTGAATATATTTGTGGCTCCTGTGCTGCCCAGCGTAGCACTTCATCTCAAATGACCTATTTTCCTTTGGAGAACAGTTTCAGCTTCGGCCTGGTTTAGTTTCATTCTAGCAGACCGCTGCTGGGAATAAAATGGGCTGGCAGTCGTGCCAGTTTCCTATTGGCAGCACAGAATAGGAGTTCCTTTTAGTAACTAATTAGCTGTGGGTTGCTGAAGGCTATGAAACCACTTCTAACAATTATTGTGGGTCTATTATTTTTTAACATAAAGTTATGTTGATTAAAACAAATCTTGAGAAGGCACTTTTTTTATTCCATATCCTTTTTGTGGCTTTTATTTAAAGGGATTCTATGCACCTCTTTCATTTAAAAAAATAATTTTCTTGAGCCAGTATGTGCTAAAATGACCCTTTACAGGGTTAATGAAATGTCACTCAGACCCCCACCGCCCTCTGTGGCCAGGATACTGCATTTGCAACTTCAGAGTGTCAGTCCGGCACCTGTTACACTTTTTGTTTTAAATTGAGCTTAAATACCTGGTACTGCAGTCTGCTCCCAGCACGATTCCTACTTGTTTTAGGTGATGAACACAGCTGATTCATTTCATAAATCACTCCTGTCATGAAGTCTGGGGAGACATGTCTTTATTATTTTTATTTTATTTTATTTTTTACCACAGATAATTAATAACGGACACTAGGAGGTGCTAAAACAAGCAAAACTGCCAAGTGGGCCTAAAAGAAAAGAACAACGTTTAGTCACATCCGTATGTTTCTATTGAGAGTTCAATTTCCACATATCTTGCTTTATCCCTGTAAACTTTGTAATCTCCAACTGCATTTCTCCTCCTGGGAGGTTATATGCGTTTACAGTTGGGTGATACAATTCAGGTAAAACAAGATACATTGAGTTTTCAGCTATTATTGTGTTGGTGGATCAACTTCAAACCATCTCATAGTTTTTTTTTTATCCATACATCAGTTATGAACCCTGAGTCTGTTTTTCTATTTTCTCTGCAGGCTCAGGTCATCGCTCAGGCTATTGGACAGGCGTTTGGTGTCGCCTATCAGCAGTTCCTCCAGGCCAGTGGCATCAAGGCCAAAGATCTGAAGCCGGGCGAGTACAGTGACTACCTGGAGAGTCAGGAGCTGTATAACGGAGACCTTGCCCATTTTTCAGACTCTCAGAATCTCCGAGATGTAAGCAGAATTAATACGATGTGCATGGGATTTTTCATCTTAATTAATAATAATTATTTTAAACCCATCGTGGATTGTGACAGTGTAAAATAAATGACAGGATAAAGTATAAGTTAACTGCCGTCTTTCTTGTAGAGATACCTTAAATCTTCTTGTTAAACTAAAATAAAAGCTCCAGTGTCAAATAAGCAACATAAAAAGTTGACAATTTATTGAAGCTGTAAACATTTTAGGTTTATAGTAGGAACATCGTTCTATTGATCTACTTTGAAAATTACCAAAAACATTTTTTAACAGCCTCTAGCTCAACCACGTATTTATCCTGAAAAATTTTATCTAATAAAGGGCATCTTCCACATTAAACACATGTTGAAGCCCTTATATTGTAACAGGTCTAAACTTAATATTTTCTTTTTTTAAAACTGAAGGTATATGAGAACAAAATGGTGCTATTGCTGTTCCAACGAGGGTCTCCTAGCTAATCCGTCTAAAAAAAAGTGCCTCTCGTTGGAAACCGGTAGTGATGTCGCTGAAGGAAAACGTTCCTGACTCTGCTCAGAGAAAAAAAAAAGGATCTGCAGCAGCAGCACGAAGGTCCAGATTCCAGAATACAAATCTGCATTCATGTTAAATACTGAAGGTCCACAGCCATGCAGTTTTGAGCCAGCACCAAGAGTTGATGGGAACAGGCGAAACAGGGAGAATTGAAATGGTGAAACTGAGCTTCTAAATGCACACAGATGGCACAGAATTTTTTTTATTGAACCTTTATTTAACCAGATGAGTCGATTGAGAACTCTTTGTCATTTACAACGACGATCTGCCTGAGAGGCAGCAGCAACAGACACATAATTAGCTTTACACCAAAGAAAAACATATAGATAAGATAAAAATAAACAAGGTCAAAATAAGATACGCTAACTACTAAGAGCATTTTTATTTAAATCAATTTCGACACAAACTTGTCCCCTGACATATTACATCAAACACGTTTCCATAAAATTAATTTTTGTTCTCTAATTTATGAGCTTCTAAGGTAATAAAATCATAATTCCTGCTATTTTCGACTCCGAGTACACCACTATTTTGGCTTCCTGTTCACTAAATGCGATTACGGCATTGGCCTAAAATGATCATGTGAGGGCAGCTTAACTACTTCCTCATTACGCTCAAAGCAAAGTAGTCTCATATTCGAACAGGGAACAGAATAAAAAGCGGGTCTACTGTAGAAGAAGAAAGTTTACTTTTGAAATCAGTACGAATGTACAATTTATATTAAACAAACAGCCAGTGGCCACAAGATAACCAAAATATGTAGAAGCGACATTAGGCACTGGAATGTAACCATTTTGCTGCCATTTTGGATGGGTCCCTCACTCTCCAAAACCTAATTGGAGTCACTGCTGTACTGAGTGAGTAACCATTCCTGTTTTTGTGCAATCTATGGTCCCAACAACCGGCGTACTGTTGAAAACAGATTAAGCTAGACCACTATTGACTTTTCTAGCCCAGTGAACGCACTGGGGGTGACTGGTGACTCATCCAAGATGGTGGCCCACAGTAACACTAGTGCCAGTAGAAAGCCCCAGCCCATGTCATCTCTGCGTATATATGATCTCTATGCTTTTCGTATTCATTTTCTGTTTTGGAAATCGATGAACATGATGTCCAGACAAACTGGAGTTGGTACACCTCACTCTTTTATGCATCCATCTGCCTTTGAATGGTTGTTTCTTATGCAGCACCAACTGCATTTTAACTTTTCAGTTGTTAACTTTGTCTTTTTATTTAATTTCTTACTGAATTAATGCAAATTTTATTAGCATATTTTTAAATTTGATTTTATAATCTGCTGTTTTATGTTTTCACATTTTATGTTCTTGCTGCTCTAACACAGAAGTTAATATAAATCCTCTCATCACTTTATTTGACTCTAAGTAAAAAAATAGAAAAGAAATACTAAAGTTTAAAAAGAAGACTTTCTGCCATGATGGATTTAGCAACTAGTGTACTCAACAGTTTGTCAATACAGGGTTGCAAAGAAAAATAAATTTAATAAGTAACACAAATACATCAAAATAAGCCTAAATACTAGCCAAGTTTACAGTTGTCATGACATAAATGTCTAATGAAATCTCTGTGTGTCTCTGGATCAGATCGCCATCACCAAGCCTGCTGGTGAGATTTTGGGGCTGGCAGTGGTGGAGTCAGGCTGGGGCTCCATCCTCCCCACCGTGGTGGTGGCTAACCTGCTTCATGGTGGCCCAGCTGAGCGCTGTGGTGAGCTTAGTATCGGTGACCGGATCATGTCTGTCAATGGCACCAGCTTAGTAGGCTTGCCCATCACTACCTGCGAGAACATCATCCGGGTAAGAAGCGGCAGCCAAGCTCAAACCTGGAAAAAAAGGCTGTATTTTATTTAGCCTTCAATTCATTTTCATCTTACATGTACTTAATCAGGACTTGCTTCTTTCTTATTATCCTCTAGGTGGCGCTTTGAATCCATTTGTTCATATTTGACTTTCATTAGTTTTGAACACGTTGTCCAAGTTCTGTGGGTTATTTTATGCTGCCTCTCTGCAAGGTCTTATGAATTATTTTTAAAACATCCGTGACAATGTAGAAAACAACACATATCTTGTTACAGAGTTCTCAAGATATCCCTCCATTATAAGTTTCACTAGTTGAAACACACAAAAAGAAAAAGTGTTGGAGTAAAATGTGGCACCATAAATTTTCACTGAAAGAAGCAAAACAAGAATAATCTCCCTGCTGTGGAATGATTTTATCTGACTTTGTTTGTGTCAGATTGCTTATAGGCACATATTGTATTTAAATAATCTGTGACTTCTTGTCTGTAAAGTACTAATAGATCTGGGGCTGTAATTATTTCTGCTACAAGGCATACAAATACTAGCAAGTCATGTGGGGCAGATTTATTTATGTGTTTTGGGGTTAAAACTGAAGCAGCTTTTTTATGTTGCTGACTTGTGGAGAATTGTTCATTTAAACCTGGAAATTACTAAAACACAGGGCTTGTTTAAATTAAGGTTTAAAGTAGTTTTTTCAAAGAAAGCATCTTTATTTTAGGTTAGACACTCAAAGCATCAGATCAGGTGTGCTTTGAGTGGGGTTCTATGAGCCAGGTCAGTTAGACAAATCAGGAAGAAGATCCCATGAAGTTGAGCCAATACAACTGTAAATGTCCATTAAACATAATAATGTGTGTGTGTGTGTGTGTGTGTGTGTGTGTGTGTGTGTGTGTGTGTGTGTGTGTGTGTGTTTTTGACACAGGAACTTAGAAATCAAAAGTATGTGAAGCTCAGCATTGTCCATTGTCCTCCAGTCACCATGGCGATCATAAGAAGACCCGATCCCAAGTTTCAGTTGGGCTTCAGTGTTGAGGATGGCATTGTATGTCACTTGTAATAACTTGAGTCTGCTACTAACACATGGGTCCCTTTAACTGATTTTATAATTGCACAACAAACAGTAGACGATTGCAAAGAAAATGTATTTACAAAAATACAATTAAAAAAAATACAGAATCACAGGTTCTTCTCTAATTGCAGTTTTTATAATCTCATTGTAGATATGCAGTCTGATGCGGGGGGGTATAGCGGAAAGAGGAGGAATCCGTGTTGGGCATCGCATCATTGAAATCAATGGACAAAGTGTTGTTGCAACTCCACATGATAAAATCATCCAGATCCTCTCAAATGCTGTTGGAGAGGTAAAAAAATCTAATTGATGAGCAATTAGAGAGAACTATTTTGAGTTAATAAATTATTGGATGTTTGTTTCTTATGCTGTTGACAGATTCACCTGAAGACAATGCCAGCCTCAACATATCGACTCTTAACAGGACAAGAGCAGCCGGTGTATCTTTGATCACTTCTTGCTTCCCTACCTCATTAACACTGTAGAGTTCAACCTACATATGCTTTTGCCAAACATTAAAAGAATTATGCAATTTTTGTCGCTCAGCTACTGTCACACTTCTGTTATTATAGAACAAGCTAGTTTTTTTTATCATATGTGAAATGTTATTTGGAATGACCGAAATATAGGATTTGCTTTCCGTTATTTATTAGATCTTTTAGAAATGAAAAAACCTGAACAGAGCTTTTTTTGTTGTCTCTTACATATTGGTGAGCAGCACCAAGTAGTGTGTAGTCTACTGGTCTTCCTGCCTTATATGTACCTCCAGTCTGAGATAAACAAATTTGAAATAGTGACTTAATCAAATCAAGATTTGTTTGTCTTGTGATGTACTTCCTGTCTATTTTGTACTCATACATATCAAGAAGGTCTCTCACAAACTTCAGAGATCACTTTGTTTTATTCATGCAGTGTTTTACTGACTGTGCTTGATGTGGTGCTGATTTGCACAAAATAAAGGTCACTGCCTTATTTGATAGAGATTTATGTATATTTGTATGTGTTTTTGTTCATATGAATGCACAATAAAGTTATTTTAAAAACCTTGATACTGTTATTTATTGACAGACAGCAGGTGTATGAGCTGCAATTACAGTTTGTAAGCTTTTGTTCAAATATACACCAATAATTTGGGGAAAGTTGTTTAAATCCAGCTTGTTTGAATAAAAAAAATACCATTGCGCTGTTCTGAATAAAAAGGGTAGTTATATAGAACGCACTAGTATATATATATATATATATATATATATATATATATATAATTGAAACAGATTTTTGATTTAGCTTAAATATTTCAATGGGTTGTTTTGAGTTGCAAACATATTGCAAACGAGGCTGCGAGCATGTCATTTTCTTCACGTCAACTGACCAATCACCTGTCCGTTAGTTACGACAACATGGATTCTGGCCAATCAAATCATTAACCGGCTTCCTTAGGCCCGTCCACTCAGATGTGTTTTGACCAATCAGCTTAGCTCTTGGGTGGATCTGTCGACCTGCACTTGCTGTCATAAACCTTAGGAAGTCAATGTCGAACCAGAGGCATCGGTTGGTGGGTCGGAAACGCCCAGAAGTATTTATTTTACTACAGAAAGGTAACTATTAAATATAGATTTTTTACTTTTGTAACATTTATTGTTCATACCGTATTCGTAATGAGTTCGTAAGCTTTATAGCAGCGTCACTGAGGTGCTAGGAAGATGAAGCTAACACTACAGAATTTTTTTGTTTTGTCATATTTGTGCTAATGGCTGATGCTATTGTTTTCAGAAATGTCCTTGTATGTAGTGGTGTTAATTGGTTAATTACATATATTTCATGTTTTGTGAAAATGTTTTAATTTCAAAAGCTCAATATTACTTTCTTCAAGGCAGCAGCAGCGTAAAGCTACAAAACGTAGTCAGACATTGCATTAGTTGTAAATCAACACGTAGGACTGTGTAATAGTAACCTGCTATGATTTTCTTACTTAAGTGAGTTTAAAGTCATGTATAAATCTAAATAGAAAATACTATCTTTCAGTGGTTTCTAGAATCATCTTCTGTCCTTTCAAATAGTTCAAAATCTGTATAGTGCTCAAAATTCTCCATGACATTATTGTAGCTGTTCTGGAGTAAAGCAAAAGTGACTGCCTTAAAGTGAGACAGGTGAGCTGTTAGGCTTAGGAGGATTTCAGGATAAAGCAGGGGATTGTCTGTGTTGAGGAGATTACAGCTGGCACTAAAAGCAACTTTTACACACACACACACACACACACACACACACACACACACACACACACACACACACACACACACACACTTTATTATTGAGTATTTAAATGCTTGTGTGGACCTCCATTGACTTCCATTCATTTTAGTGACTTCACTACAACGTTGTTCTATTCCTAATCCTAATCTGAACCAAAAATGAATTCACACCATACCTCTAAAACCACATTTTAGAATACTTTATCATTGTGTGAACCAGCCTAATGTCCTCACAATGTGGAAATGCCCACAAGCTACAGGTTAAAAGTCAAAATGTGTCCACTTAAACATATAAAGACAAGCACAGAGAGAGAGAGAGAGAGAGAGAGAGAGGGGGGGGGGTGTCTGACGCTGTCATTCTTCCACATTTTGTCAAAGAAACAGGATGAAAAGTGTAAGAAAACTTATTATATTTATTCTTCCTAGTTAAAATTCTTCCTTGGGGTGTGACGTGAAGTTCATTATCTGTGTACTGAACTCAATTAAACTGCAACATTTATAAAACCTAAGAATTTATTTATTAATTAGCTCATAATTTCTTTAATCTTCCTATTTATGTGTTTTTATGCAACCTTCTTATTGTCTTAGTGGGAAAGTGTCCGCCCTGGGACTGGGAGATGGGGGTTCAAATCCCAAATGGAATCACACTAAAGACTTTAAAAATGGGACCCAACACCTCCCTGCTTGACACTCAACTTTAAGCTGTTGGATTGGGGGGGTTAAACCTCCAAATAGTTCCCGAGCGCAGCCACAGCTGCGGCTCACAGCTCCCCATGGGGATGGGTCAAATGCGGAGATGAATTTCACCAGTGTGTGATGACTAATGGGACTTTAACTTTTTTTTTTTGCCTTTAATTGATCAACTTCATTATAGAGGAAAGTAGCCAAACTGGATAGAACAAAACAGAAGCACAGAAATTAGGAACCAGACAGGACACTAAGTTTCAGCTAAGTTACTTAGCTAAAATTTAGTCTTTTTAAAATGTTTGTTGTTTTACAGAGAAACATCATGGTAAGGTAGCTGCTGGACACCATGGGGTTTTTCACGCAGCTCTACCTCCTGCTCTGGAAAAATTTCACATACCGCAGACGCAACAAGGTGCTTCCATCCTTACTCTTTATACATTTAACATAAAATGTTGGTTCTGCAATATATATTTTAATAGAGGACTACAATGAAGCTCGTAAAATGTATTTATATTTTTGTCCACAATGTGACATAAAACATAAATCTTCTATTTAGTTAGGATGATGTATAATTCTAAATACTGTTTACACCTTCCATTATTCTCCTCAGATCCAGCTGATCGTCGAGCTTCTCTGGCCGCTCTTCCTCTTTTTAATTCTCATCTCTGTCCGTCGGTCGCACCCTCCGTACAAACAAAGCCAATGTGAGTAATTCTTTATAATGCACATTTTGTTACACACTCTGGTCTGGAAAATGGCATTTTGCCAACAAGCTAAGGACAGTTAACTCACAGGGAGGGAAGCTTGTGCGTGCACAAGTTTGTTTTCTTGATGTTCTTTCAAAGTTCTTGTGATAAAATTCCGTCATGTAAGACTCCTTGTCCACATGAGAAAACATCGGAATGATAGTTCTATATCGTCATATCTTTATCTAAGCCAAAAACATGCAATCCTATGAAAAGCAGCTTGTTTACATTTTTATTTTATTTTATTCCTGATCGGGTTATTTAGTGATGGATGTGGTATTTACTGTGTGTTCATTGGTCTGTATATCTAATTAAAATTTAAGTTATTGCTTTTTATACTTTCTTATTAGTCATTTTTGTCTGTCTTTATCAGTCTTTGTGTCTTCTTGTGTGTTCACATTTCATTTCTAATCTCTTGGCTGTGCGTGTTCTTAAACTTTATCTGTAGGTCATTTTCCAAACAAAGCCTTGCCGTCAGTAGGCACCTTACCCTGGATTCAGGGCATCATCTGCAACATCAACAACCCCTGTTTCCACAGCCAAACACCAGGAGAAACACCCGGACAAATTAGCAACTTTGACAACTCATTGTAGGTAGAATTAAGAAATAAGAAAGTGCTCATTGTTGAATTTGTTCTGCAGAAAACTTGAGAGGAAATTATTAGGTGGCGTTTTATAGGAGGATATGTCATTAACTTTGTTGGTGTACTTTACAGTGTCTGAGGTAGAGGTTTATTTATTAGTAGTAGTTGTATTATTTCAGGATTTTATTATGACCATCAGAACATTTCCTGTTGTTTTTATGAAAGCTGCATACAGTTAACAACTGGGATATCCGAATCAGTTTGAAATAGTTTTTATGTCATTAATTTGCCCGTTTTTTACTTGAGATTTTATCAAAACCCTGTTCAACAGTTAGTGAACTTTACCTCAGTTCAGTTTACTTTATGAAACACCGCTTCACGTCAAACAAATAAAAGAGACTAACATTTACAGCCAAATCCAAAACTGTGCTTCTGTTAACTCTGGCACTTTGTGATTAACTCAACTCCATGTTTGTTCCAGTAAAACCTTGATTATTGTGCTTCTCCTGCAGACTGTCTCGTCTCTTTGTGGATGCCCAGACTCTTCTGTCCCACGATGGACACCAGAGTTTGTCCACCTTTCAGGACCTGATGGGCAGTGTTCGGCTTCTGGGAGAAAGGCTTGAATCATTTCCAAGTACTTGGTTTAATCTTTTCCACTGATTGGAGTCCGTAAGCAGACGTAAAGTTTAGAGTTCAGGAACAATAATATATGACTCAAGTTATTCTGGGTGTCTAAACCGGATAGCAGTCTGAAAATAGCTAACAACTTTAGGTGCATCCAAACATTTGACTAGAGGGTTTAAATCAGCTCTGAGAAACTGATAATAAATTCTGATTAGATGACCTCAGGTCCCAGTTTCACATATAAAGTTCACAGCTCAGAAATATCCTTAGGAGCAAATATTTTAAATATTTGTTTATTTCACTTACCTAAAACCCAGCTCTGTGTGTCAGTTAAAACAGTTCATTTTGTAGTAATACACACATTCACTGGAGTGTTTTGTTAAAGGTGCATTATGTAGAAAAGAAGTAAAAATAACATCCTGTGGTAAAATTTGGTTACTGCAACCACTTTAAACAACTCTGGAGCTTTTTGCCAGCTGTCGTCAAATTACAATTGTCGGTACTGCAGTATTAGCTCGCAGGAGACACGACAATCCCACACTCACTAATGGTAAACTGTAGCTACATCCCTCCTTCCTTTGTTTTGAAAGGAGAGAAACTGACAATCCCTGCAGCCAGCTGGATATGAAATATGTTTCAGTAAAACCTTCCATCCAAAATGATTGAAACATTAGACTCTTGGGATTTTCTCACTGTAAAATTCTCACTATATTCTTACATACTGCACCTTTAATATCAGGTGTTGCAGCTTGTTTGTTGGTGCTTTTACAGAGCAGCTTCCTAGTGTGTGTTCTTCTTCTCCCTGTTCAGGCCAGATCATGTTACATTAAAAGCAAGTTATTTTTTTGTTGTTGTTTTTAAATAGTTTTATTTGCAACACAGTATCTGCTACCATAAAGAGCTTGTAACTGCAGGAGTGGTGTCAGTTAATTAAATATTAAAGTGATATTTAGAGTTAGCATAAATAATCTATACAAATGAGCTCTTTGAAAGCTAGTGTGCTAGCCTTCCAGGCAACTCTGGGACCAGTACTGGTGAAGCATTCAGACACACAGTTAGAACCTTTGGCAGCTGTGGTAAAGCTGTGGTAACACCCTAATTTACAATAACAAACATTTAAATCAACAAAGTATTTTCTGCTCCAAATATCGTACGTAGTTTAAATTATTCGATTTGGGGGAAAGCTGGGTTACCACCCACCTAATCCCTAAAACATGCACGCTCTCGTAGTTTTATTTTCTTTAGTGTGATGAAAATACAAGAGAACAAAGAAATAATGTGCCTATTTATCTCTAAAGGTTCAAAATGGAAGCTGGTAAATTTAAGTGTAAACCAAACTATAAACAGCAGTTTGTAACTGTAATAGGTTATGTTAATGTGTAGGATGATGAAGTATAGATAATTTAATTTGTGGGAATGGACCTGACCTTTCATTGTGTTTCCACTGTAGCTCTCCCAGTTAAAGAGTGCCTGAGACCCAATGAGACTTTCTCCAACTTTCTTCTGACCAGTGGCAACCTGTCGTCTTCAACCGTGGACCTGCTGATGAATGCACATCTCAATTTTCAGGTTCAATAATTGTTTTCTGAAATCTCCTTTTCCAGGGTCAATTTTATCTAAATCCTCTGTTATCATTTTAAACTTTTGATTTGAAACATCAGTTGAAACATATCAGTATAAATAAGTAGCTGCTAAGAAGATTGACGATAAAATATTCACGTCATGCTATCATTACATTTTTCTAAAAGCCTTTTTGAGATCAGCAACAACATCATTATGAGCTACTAGCTGTTGTTTAGTTGTTCATATTGAGGTCATTATTCCCACTACGTTTTGTTTTCAACAATTTTATGGGATCTTTTCTGCAGGGGCAGTGGTGAGGCCCCTGTTGAAGAAAATAAATTTAGATTTAAATCATTTTAACAATTTTAGACCAGTATCTAACTTACCATTTTTAAGCACAATTTTAGAAAAGTTTGTTTTAATGCAACTAAATGATTTTATAATTGCTTGTAATGTCCTAGAGAAATTTCTGTCTGGTTTTAGGGTGGACCACAGCACGGAGACGGCTCTTTTGAAGATTTTAAATGATTTTGGATTAAATTATGGTAAATGGAGAGTGACAGTGTTGGCTCTACTGGATCTAAGTGCTGCCTTTGATACAGAGGACCACATTATTCTTTTAACACGTCTAAGATAAATTGGCCTCTCTGGTGCTGTTCACAGATGGTTCACATATTATCTCACAGACAGGACTTTTATGGTGAGTTTAGATACCTGTTCCTCTAGGGTTCATAGAATTATATGTGGTGTGCCCCAGGGTTCAGTTTTAGGCCCAGTGCTTTTTAACCTTCATATGCTCCCTCTTGGTGGTGTCATCGGGAAACATGGAGTGAACTTTCACAGTTATGCTGATGATGTCTCCCGACGACACACGGCCAGTGGACGCAATTTTTAAGTGCATTTTAGACATCAAATCCTGGATGGCAGAAAACTTTCTCCGACTGAACCAGGAAAAAACTGAAGTTTTAGTTATCGGTCCTGAGGCTCAGAGAGAAACTTTGACCAAAACTACAATCACTGTCTTTTAATCCTTGCTTACAAGTCAAGAACCTGGGCGTGATTTTTGAAACTGAGCTGACTTTTATCCCAGACATAAAAAAAACATTACGAAAATAGGTTTTTATCATCTAAAGAACATCGCCAGAGTCCGTCCCATTCTCTCTCGGGCCAATACGGAGTTGCTGATGCATGCTTTTATCACCAGTAGAGTAGACTACTGTAATGCCCTGCTTTCTGGTCTTCCCAAAAAGAGCATTCCAGGCTTACATCTTTTCTAAAATTCAGCAGCGCATGTCCTGACAAAGAACAGGGGGCGGGAGCACATTACACCAGTCTTATAATCATTGCAATGGCTTCCAGTATGTTTCAGAATTGATTTTAAGGTTCTTTTAATGGTTTATGTCTTAATGGTCCTGGGCCCTCTTATCTCTCACACCTGCTTTTACCATATGAACCCTCACGGCTTCTGCGCTCCTCTAGCAGCTGTATGGTATGACTGTGCCAATGCCTTTAAATTGGTATGGGAGGTATGGGAATGAGGGTTATTTAGGGTCATTTTAATCTGTAGAGCACTTCGAGTTGCATTCCTTGTAAGAAAAGTGCTTTATAAATAATGTTTGATTTGATATTCCAGTTTAAGACATGCTTTAATCTGTCATTTTATGTAAATCTTGTGTTTTGTTTCTCTTTCAAGCTTTTCAAAAGTCATTTTTACACAGAAGATGTTTCAGAGGGCTGTCATGTATAAAATTAGATGGATGCTGAATTTGCTCGAGATTTCATTTAGCTTCTAGAAAAAAATGTAGAGATTTTCCGCTCACCGTTTGCTGTTGTGGATTAAATAATTAGACAGTTTGTTGATTCTCTGCTGTTTGTGTCATTACTCATTGTTATTGTCCTCTCCAGGCTGTATTGACTGGATTCCAGACGCCACTGAAAGTGTTGGTGTGCAACGAGAGCTTGATGGCCGAACTGCTGTCGGTGGATGGAGGAGCAGCCAACATGAGTGTTCTTCATACTGAGCTGTGTGGCCTTCCAGCTGATGTCCTGCAGGAGGCTGAGGGCATTTTTTTATCCCAACTGGAGTTTGCCAGGTTCTTCACGGTGTGTTTTCTTACAGTAATTATTCTGAGTTATCTGAAAAGAGATAAATAAACTGACTAGAGTAAAGCTAAAAACACAATGTGTTTTTCATAAATGTCTTTTTTTCTCACTTCTAGTCGTATTTCTTCTTTCTTGGTGTCTTTAGTTGGCGAATATTTATACAGAAATGAACAACTTGAAAATATGTTTAACCTTAATTGTACTACTTTGCTTTAATTTGAATGAATTGAAACAATTGGTTTGTAGAACAAAGACACTTTGTTCACTTATACATTTTTAATCATAACCCAGTTGTTTTTTTCTGACAGGGAAACCGACTGATGGGTAGCACTGAAGAGCTGAGAGGCACGAGTCTGGCTATTGCTTCTGTGTCCCAGGAACTTGCTGTTCTCATAGATGATGTGAGAAATTTGTAGACTGCAATTTATTTTGTTTATTAAATTTTCTAATCTGACGCAGAGTCACACAACCAGCTTTTCATGGCTGCTAGAGGAACTTAAAATCTGTTTCATCAGCTGCCAGTTAGTTTATTATTTTTATGTAATGTGACTTTTTGTTTGTTTTTGTACTTTTGACTCTCTGCTATGCTTTTACATCATCTTTTAATTCCATCCTTGGTTTTTGCCCTCTTGTTTTCCCTTGCTCTTACTTCTCTGCCTTCCACCAGCTCTCCTCCTTCACCAGTTTTGCAGAGCTGAGTGCAGCTCTTACTCTTCTTTCCCCTAAAAATTACGCAGCAGAGCCCAGAGAAAGTTTGAGAGCTTTTTCTAGGATCATGTGCGGTCACCCTGAGATCGGCGGCAAGCGCATCCCATCGCTCAACTGGTACGAAGACACCAACATCCAGTCCTTTCTCGGCGAAGATGGCACAGAGGAGGTGAACATCGACATTGACAACAACACAAGTAAGGGGTTCCTACACTTTAAGGTATCTGGTTAGTAAAATACACACGTTTTACTCATTTGTATACTATGCAAAGATTTTAGACTAATTGAGTCTTCTAGTGGTTCATTGTTGGTTGAGGATCTCTCATAATGGACAGTACTTCATACAAGTGCTTTCTAAGTATTTTTTCCAAAATAATTTCCCCTTTTTCAAACAGCTCCTGTAAAAGACTTCCAACATCAGTGACCATCTGGCCCCAGACACATTTAATTCATAATATATTAGGAACTGTTGGTACAGGTATCAGAGTCAGTGGCTGTTGTACCTAAACCAATCAGAGCAATGTTACACATCACATGACCAGACTGTTGAAACACTATACTGTAGTAAGAGTTGGAAACAGGAAGCACTACAACACCTATAACCTGAGTTTGATTTCCACAGAGGACGAGCCTAATTTAGTTCAAGTCTCTGGTGAATGTTTCTGTTGAGCTATTTTTTTTATCGGAGCATGATTGCTCTACAGATGTGTTAACTGAAATAACATCTCCATGCTTTTGCCTCAAGTCATACAGAACACACACTGTCTTTTAAAAACAGTGATTTTGCTGATTTTCTCATAGCTTTATTGTTTTCTGAATCTGTGCCCTCATAACTGCTTTAATATTTGTACTAAATAAGAAAAACATTAATATGAGTGATAAATGTATTTGTTACAGAGCTCTCACAACACCAAGGAGTTTAGGAGAAGAACAAGTCACTTGTTTGTTTACAAAAATGTTTCTGTATACATAAGCAGCTGAAAAAGGGCAAATAATTAAGTCAGAACATCATAAAGAGCTCAACCGTGTTGAACTTCTGTGAAAAGTCTAGTGCTGCCTCCCTTTTACATTGTTAGTGTAAAAGTCTCCTGCTGCATGTGCTGCTCAGTGCTCATATTGTCTTAATTAGGAGATGGTAGGTGTTGTACCTGATGGGTGTCCGCTGGGACAACGTCCTCTTATTCCTTACCTGCTCAATGGAGCTCAGTAGAAAGTCCAGTCCAGAACCGACTCTCTGTTTAGTTTCCCCTCGTCCCTCTCTGAAATTCAGCAGAGCCCAGCATCAAAGATGGCTGATGCTACCACAGTTTCATAGGAGGTCTTTGATAGAGTCCTGTTCACCTTTTAGCCCCAGTACACACAGCTGGGTTTTAACACTGTCTGACTGTTTTCAAAACATGAGTGACCCAAAAACTGGCAAAATTAAAATCATGACTTTAAAGAGATCCTTCACTGAGAGACCGACTTTTACTTGTTATTTTTTAAGATGATTGGTCACTCTGAGTTCAACATGCAGGTGTGTTCTACCCCTATTTCCTGTATTAGCTTCTGATAGAAAGTAGATGGTGAAAAATAGATCTACATCAAACTGTCTCATGGACTCACCCATACTGGCTTGCGACAGGGACGGCTGTTGTTGGTTTAGCATCCAGGAAACAGCAGAAAAGGTTTTGACGTCTCACAGCAGAAGCTAACTGTTAGCGTTAGCATCTCCACAACCAGGCATAACTCCTTCAAGCTTGTGTTATTAATGAAGATAAAACATCCATGTTGCAGATCAAATGAAGTCAGTGGTAGATGCTGCTGTTAGTCAGTCTGAGATGCGATGTCCAAATATCAGTAAATAAGATTCCAAATTCTGTCGTCTGAAGCTACTTTCTCCTCTGGCTGAATTCTCCGTGCTGCAACAGGTGCACTGTGGGTTTTTTTTCCCTAGAGTGCAACTTGCAAGACCACTGCAGATGTGTTAAAAATATGAGTGAACAACCTCTTTCATAATTTTGGTCCTACAGTGTGTGGTGTGCAGCAACATCGTGTACTGATTTCACACAGAAACTTGCCCTGTCAGGCACAAAATCTCATAAAAACTCCAGAGATCAAATAGGACTTCAGAGTAAACAAACATGGCAGAGGAGGAGAGTACAGCTTACTTCTGTCATCTCGCTTTCTGATTGGCTGCACATCACCTTCAACAGGCACATCACATCCCAATTGTGTTATAGTGTTTTGGTTAATGTGGGTCCTGTTTGGTTGATTCTTTGTCTTCTGCAGCACCATTCTGTAGGAATTTGATCTACAGTCTTGAGTCCAACCCGCTGTCTCGCATTATGTGGCGAGGAATCAAGCCGCTGTTTAAAGGAAAGCTCCTGTACACACCAGACACTCCTGTCACACAACGAGTCATGAAAGAGGTACAGCAAGTCAAAACTCAGCTCTCTTCTGTTCACGTCAGACTTCCTGTTCAGATTAACCAAAGGTGTCTTATTTTTATGGGATATACCCCGTTTAAGCTAACTTTAAGCTGTGTTTGCTGAAGCTGAACAGGACATTTGAAGACCTGCAGATTCTTCAGGATCTGCATGAAGCTTGGAAGGAGGTGGGACCAGAGATTAAGAACTACATGGAGACCAGTGTGGAGATCAGAATGCTGCAGGTGGGATTCGTTGACAGAATTTCTCTACATGGTTCTGATACATTGGGTGCTTACAGTAGAGTAAAACATGTTTTGCCTGTGTGTGTGACAGGATCTGTTGCGGCGTCCTGAAATTGCTGTTCTGGTTAATATGCGTTTGGAAAACTCAACCTGGACAGCTTCACAGATCGCTCATTTCCTGTCAACTCCCTCACCAGACAATCCAAAGAAACGCGAAGCTCCGCCTACATGGACAGACGTCTACAACGACACAGAGAACACAATCGTGACTCTCGCACAAATTACCAAGGTTCTCTATTTTTGTTACTTTATTACAAAGTGTAAAACCCCTTATTTCCTGTTTTTTATTAATTTGTAAAGTCCTCCTTGATGTTTATGATCTTGTGGTCTTCTTCAGTGTTTCAATCTGGACAAACTGGAAGGGATGGATACGGAGGGTCAGCTGATCAACAGAGCATTGGAGCTGCTGGAGGACAAGAAGTTTTGGGCTGGTGTGGTTTTCCAGCTTCCCAACACGTCCACATCTGAGCTACCTCCTCATGTCGCCTACAAGATCCGAATGGACATTGATGATGTGACCCGAACCAACAAGCTGAAGGACAAGTACTGAGTATTCATATGTCTGAAAGTTTGTCTACTTGTGTTAGAATTCACATTCGACCATTTTGTTTGATTTCCAAAGGCAGCTCTTCTTGGTTTTTGGTTTTAACGGTTATTTAATTTTAAGATTATGGATCCTTTTTTTTAAATCATTTTTATTTAAAGTTAAAGTCCCATCAGTTGTCACACACACTGATGTGTGTGCGAAATTTGTTCTCCGCATTTGACCCATCCCCTGGGGGAGCGGTGAGCTGCGCTCGGGAACTATTTGGTGGTTTAACCCCCCAATCCAACCCCTTAATGCTGAGTGTCAAGCAGGGAGGCATTGGGTCCCATTTTTTCAAAGTCTTTGGTATGACCCGACCAGGAATCGAACCCCTGATCTCCCAGTCTCAGGGCGGACACTCTACCACTAGACCACTGAGCTGGTTATCAACAAGGACATTCTTTTTTATCCAGCAATTCATTTTAAACATCCAAGCTGGTAAAATGAGTTTTGTCTTCTCCAGGTTTTGGGATCCGGGCCCATCTGCAGACCCGTTCAACGACATGCGCTACATTCGGGGTGGTTTTGTTTATATTCAGGACTTGGTGGAGAGAGCTGTGAACTATGTTCTAACTGGAGTTAAACAGACCACTGGTATCTACATCCAGCAAATGCCGTACCCCTGTTATGTGGATGATATGTGAGTAAATGTTCTTGTTGGATTCTTTGTGAACAGTCTGAATGTGAATGTGATAGGGGGTTGCTGTATGATTCTGATATAAGTTAGTAATAGGCAGTTGTTCCGAACAAGCTGTTTTTGTTTCTGTTTGCCATCTTTGATCATAATAGATTTTAAAAACTGGTGAATTTAGTAATATAAGACGAAAACAGCAAACGTCAAAGTCAGAGGAAACCATCTGTTGAGACTTTGTTTAATTAAATGGTGAGTCACTTCTGTAGACACTAAGGAAGACTGGGGAGACATTTCAGCTGTTAGATTAAGGTGTTATAAAGACGAACGAACAGCGAGGAGATAGGTTTTGCTTTTGGTTCTACAAACGGATACTAGGGGTGCTAAAAGCAAGCCAAATCTGCCCAGTTCCCCTTTATCAATATCTATTTTATTTAGTTACGATAGTTGAGACTGATTCTTAACTGTTTATTAAGCTTTAGCTGTGTTTTGTTTGCATTCCATCTTTTTTTAATGAAACTTTTTTTTCTGGCTTCAACAGTTTTCTTCGTGTCTTGAACCGCTCCCTACCTCTCTTCATGACCCTGGCCTGGATCTACTCGGTGGCCATGATCATCAAAGGCGTGGTGCACGAGAAGGAGGCGAGGCTGAAGGAAACAATGAGGATTATGGGTCTCGGTACGGGAACGCTGTGGCTCAGCTGGTTCATCAGCAGCATTGTTCCTTTCATGGTGTCTGCGTCTCTTCTTATTGGTGTGCTGAAGGTAACATCGACAGGGAGTGTGAATAAATAATTATCAGGCCATCAGATTTTTGACAACTCTAAATCCTGGTACACAAATTATCTAATAATTGGTAAACTTAATTAGTCATAATAGAACATGTTTTACGTGCTAATTCTGAATGACTCGTTTCTAATGTCCTGCTTTTCTTCTTTTCCATTTTCTTAGTGGGGTGATATATTACCATACAGCAACCCAGCTGTTGTCTTCTTCTTCCTCGTGGCGTTTGCCACAGCCACCATCATGCAGTGTTTCCTCATCAGCACCTTCTTCTCCAAGGCCAACCTGTCTGCTGCCTGTGGAGGGCTCATCTACTTCAGCTTGTACCTGCCTTATGTACTGTGTGTCGCCTGGAGAGACTATCTCAATTCCACACACAGAATATTATTTGTAAGCAAAAAAAGAATAAAATAATAGTTTGAAAATGCCCTAAGTACATTTAGGTAATGGTCATTTTTATTTTCCATCAAGAAAAACCTGAATCTGCTACTTTTTGAGAAGTTCCAGTCTCTTAAAGAGCAAGTCACCCCAAATATATGTTTTTGTTGATAAACTATATAAACGAGTGTCTAATCGTGCTGTAGACATGTGTAGTCAAAAATTTGGCACTTTAGTGCATCTTAGTTAAAATTGAATTATTCTGCATAAAACTGTCAGTGTTGCGCCCTCTTCAGGTAAAAACTCTGCACTGCATTTGAATTACAATCTGCCATCGCTATTGGCTAAGAGGTACACTATGTATGACGTTAACTGGTACATTATGGTGTTGCAATGTTGTTGTGAGTCTGTGTGTGTATTTGTTAGCGGCTCCGCCCTCTCGGTCTACCAGGCAGCAGCATTTGTTGCATTTTTCAAACAGGAAGTGGGAGTGGAGTAAGAATCTGGTAGGGGGTGACTTGCTCTTTAAAGGATCAACATCATTTAGAGTAATGGATGGGGGGTTAATAGTTATTAGGTTAATAATGTTTTGTTTCTGGTAGAGTTTGCTGTCCCCTGTGGCCTTTGGGTTTGGCTGTGAGTACTTTGCTCAGTATGAGGAGCAAGGAGTGGGAATCCAGTGGTACAACCTGCGAGGCAGCCCCGTTGAAGGAGACAAATACAACTTCTTCGTCTCTATAATCATGCTTTACGTGGATGCCTTCATCTATGCTGTAGCAGCCTGGTACATCGAAGCAGTTTTTCCTGGTATGACAGAAAGAGTTTGATTTTTATGGCCTTTTTCTGTGTAGGCTTCACTGATGTTTGTTTCTTCACACCAGGAGAATATGGGATCCCAAGGCCCTGGTACTTCATCTTTCAACTCAACTACTGGGGCGGAGTTCCTCTTGAAGCAGGGATGCCAATCCCGCCAGCACCCACAGACCAAGATGAAGGTACAAGATGCTGCTGCGCTTTACCAGCTGTGTTTATAATATTCACATTTTAATTTGATCTAGAGGATTATTCTCAAACTTGTAACAGTTCTTATGTTGTCTATTCATATCTGTGATTAGATCACATTGAACCAGATCCCAATAGCTTGAACTTGGGAGTGAACATCAGAAATTTGGTGAAAATCTACAAGAAAGGAGGGAAACTCGCTGTCAACCATCTTAACCTGAAGTTCTACGAGGGACAGATCACCTCTTTTCTCGGCCACAACGGAGCCGGGAAAACCACCACCATGTGAGTTACCTTTAGATTTGTGTGGATCCCCTGCTCTTCGTCTACATGATATCATGTCTTGTTTGGGTAAAATAAGCAAGCCAGATGTTTCATGTTTCTGATGTATGTCAGATCCGTCCTGACTGGTCTCTTCCCGCCTACCTCTGGGACTGTGTACATCAAAGGCATGGATATCCGTTATGACATGGACATCATCAGGAAGACGCTGGGGGTGTGTCCACAGCACAATGTCCTGTTTGACATGTAAGCTTCAAAATGCATCATAAAATACTAATACAAATAATAATGATAATGACAATTTATTAGTTAAAGATTTAATTTTGTTGTTGTTTTCTTTTTTTCTTTAAGATGCTTCTTCAACAATTTTTTTTTTTGATTGACAGGAACATGTTTTGCTGTTATTGGTGATGAAATGTACATTTAAGGGAAAAGTTCAAGTTATTAAAAATGTAATTTTGAAAGCAACTGCATAAATGACTAGTTTGTATTGTTCTGCTTTATCTGTGCCTCCCTCCATCAGGCTCACAGTAGAGGAGCATGTGTGGTTTTACGGGTGTCTGAAGGGCCTGTCTGAAGAAACCGTGAAAGCTGAACTCGGCATTTTGCTTCAGGATGTCGGTCTACTACACAAACGGCACGATCTGACCAAAAACCTCTCTGGTAAAGTTGCTAGTTCAAAGATGCAATGGTAAATCTGCAAAACAAGCTAGCTTAGAATATTTTATTCATGCGTCTCTGTATAGCTATAAATATATTGTGGAGATAAATAAATAAATGGAGTGGTTCTCTGGCAGTTATATAAAAACCTCGCCAATAACACGCCTCAGACTGAAAGCAACTATCGGACCATCCGGTTGTTTGTCTCACTGAGCCGCCGCACTTCCCCGGTTCCTCCATTCATTGCACGTTTGTGCATTTTGCAACAGAACACCACTGATGTGAGAGGTTCTCCGTTCTAATAAGATCAGAGAAGGAGATACAGCCAGCTGCTACCACTTCAAATTTAGGACAAACTACCAGAGTCCCAAAAAGGAAAACTCCCATTTGAAATCACAAACAACAAAATGCGTTTGGACCTAGAAAACTGTGATTGGTGCCCTCTTGTTTATTGTGGTAATGCAGGTTCTGGAATTGGGGGCGTGGCCTAGTGATGAGTGACAGTTCTGTGATTGTGATGTTTTGCAGATTTGCCATTGTAGCTTTAAATGTGTTGTTTATTGTTTAGATCCCCGTTAGCTGTCAAAAACTTGACAGCTACTCTCTTTACAGTTTATTGAAAATGGCAAAACATTTATAAGTCACACAAAATAAAATCTAGTAAGTTAGTTTAATTATTCTTACTACAAAAAGAACAGTACCAACATTAAAAGTACAAATGATCTCAAGATCTTTAGTTAAAATTACAGTACGTTCTTAATTTGTGTCAAAAGCTTTTGCATTTAACAGTTTCTGTTTTTTTTTTATTGTTGTTTTTTGTCAGGTGGCATGCAGAGAAAGCTGTCTGTGGCGATAGCGTTCATCGGAGGCTCTAAAGTGGTGGTTCTGGATGAACCCACTGCTGGTGTTGACCCCTACTCCCGCAGAGGGATCTGGGATCTCCTGCTTAAGTACCGCAAAGGTGTTGAATCTCATTATATTGTCTGATAAGATAAAATTACATGTTAAACTGTCACAAACTTCAGAAAGGTATGTACATCATTTAAAGTTACCTATCAGTCAGCGCACCTGCAGGGAGGTCAGAAGGATGATGCTCCTCTCTCACGAACCATAGCACAAGGAGGATGTGAGGGTAGAGATCACCTGTCCCAGCTGACATGACAGGCCGATATAGCTAATAAATAGACTTGGGTGGTGGAAGAGCTACACCCCTGTTCTGACCCATCTTTGGAGAAACTGTACAGAAGTAGTGAGAGATGCCTGTGTCCTCTGTGGCTTCAGCCTTCTGCTCTGTAGATGGTTTGAGGTTTTTCAGGTTGACTGTTAACACAGAAGGGGTCTCCTATTCAGGGTAGGTGAGGAGGAATTTTAAAAGATTGAGAAAATGAGGCTGTGCTTCGTGTTTATACTCAGTCGGAGGAAACTTCTGATGCTGTAACAATCTCATTGGCCTTAGCAGTCGTAACCGAAAGTAACATCTTCAGGTTGGTCATGCAGGGGGGCATAATCTCCAGATTGATGTGTGTACCAAGTGTAACGACTGAAAAGGAAATGTAGCTTTCCTTTTTTTTAACTAATTAAAAATGATTAATTATTAGATGATTTACAGTCGTTTTTTTTTTCTGTTCTTCATCAGACCGAACCATCATTCTGTCTACTCACTACATGGACGAGGCGGAGATGTTAGGGGACCGGATTGCCATAATCTCCAAGGGGAAGCTGTGCTGCTGTGGATCGCCACTCTTCCTGAAATCTCGGCTGGGATCTGGCTACTACCTGACTGTGGTGAAGAGGGAAGGAATGAGCTCCAGCAATCCCAGTAATTCCAGTCTCAGCACCAACACTAGCAAGCAGCCTTCTTTTGTAAAAGTGAGCTTGTAATTTTACAGATTCAGTTTCAAAAAAGGGGTTTTTAATTGCATCCTTGCCAACTTCGCTGTTTGTTTTAGGACAGCGAGTCCTCTCTGAGTGAAGACACTGGACTGGGAAGTGAAGACAGCAGCACCGGTAGGTCATAAACGAGTGTTAAATTCTCCCAAAATTCTCCCAAAAGGACAAAATTTTTCACACACAAAATTATTCACACTTTGTTAAAGAAACTGTGAGACTCACATGCTTTGTGTTGTAGATCTGGCAGCTTTGCTCGCTCTGGTTCAGCAGCACATCCCTGGTGCGAGGTTAGTGGAAGAGTCGAGAAGAGAAGCAGTGATCAACCTTCCACAGACAGCTGCTAAAGACGGCAGCCTGGCGATCTTCCTGTCCAAACTGGACCAGAAGCTTCCTGACCTGGGCCTCCTCAGCTACGGCCTGTCAGACAGCACACTGGAAGAGGTGAGACACGAAGCTAACTGAATAAATGTACAGTTTTTTTAGAATCCCTGTTCGGAAGTTTGGATCTTCTGATTAAAGGTAGTATTCAAAGATACATCAAAATGATTTCATATTTTCTATGGAATCTCACTTTGATGGTTTCCTACGTAAGATGTAACTATTGATACTCTACACATGGCTGGTGTGACACACAGTCAGTGTTTGCAAATGAGTTATGTTCTCATAGAATTGTCTTTTTTAAATTTACCAAAATAATTTAGAAATAGTTAAAGCGAGAAGTATGTCAGTAGTGATGAAGGACCACGTAGCGCACAGCAAAGAGAGTTTATAAGAAACAAGTTGGCTTCATGTAACTGATACTTGAAGCACCAAAGTCAAGGGTCATCCTGGTCTTTTTAAGACAAGATCAAACCGTGGGCTGAAATCTGAATAAAAGCAAAATGCACGATTTTAAATAGTTACATCTACCACATTTAGGTGTGGCATTGCTCCTGTTCTCTGAAGTTTAGGATTAACGAGTGCATGACCAGAGCTAGGGTGACCAGATCCCAACTCGCCAAATGTGGGACAATGTCAAATTCTAATGCAACTCAAAAATATATATAAATATACGTACAATTATTATCATATATTTCATGTACTATTTATTCTTTTTGAATTCAACTGGAACAAGCAAATAGAAAAAACTTTCCGACTATTTCACAGTTCCTCTCCTTTTACCACAGCTTAACTCGGGCTCTTTGGACATAGGGAACATAAACCCATCTACTTACGAACCACGGGTCCCCGGAAGAACGAAAGAATGAATGCAAGTCAATGGGGCTAAAAATGCTTTTTTCTAATTCCACTTGTTTTGTGCCATGGATTTCACATATGATGCCCGTGAATTTTAAAGACGCATTTTGATACCAAGAAAGCGCTTATTTTCGAACAGGGGGAACAATATTTTAGGTTTTGTGTGAAAATAGGTCCAGGACTACAAATGACCTTCACAAAAGTGACGTCATCGAACCAGACACGGAGAAAAACAGAGGGACAATGGCTGTGAGTTCAGCTAATTTCAAATCCTTCCTTCAGAAGGAAAGAACCACCAGAAATCTGGTCATGTGGGACGTAGTAGCTACTCTAGAGAAGAGATTATGTGGTGACGTCATATATGCTACGTGCCAATGTCTGGTTTGTAGTCATGCTAATTACGAACTTTTGCAAGCTGATAAATCTTTAAGTACGTGACAAGTGTGGTTGAGACACACATCATTAGTTTTCATTTAAATATAAGTACAACATATGTGTGATCCAGGGCGTAAGGCAAAGCAGATTAGAAAATAGTTTATTTATCCTCGTTGACTTGCATTCATTTTTTCGGTCTTCTGGGGACGAAACTTGAAACGTGAGACCGTCAACAAAGCGGGACTTAAGTCGCTGTTTGCGGGACGAGAGAAAAGTGATGAAAATGCGGGACTGGTCACCCTAACCAGAGCTTTAACGCTTTTTTCTGTGCGGAATAATTAATGAGTAAAAAGTGGTTTTAAATACAACCAGCTTCTCTTTAAATGTTTTATCAGGATGAGAAGACTTGCGTGAGCTGGTCGGGGTGTTGGTGTGTGAGCAGAATAAAGTTGTATCACAAAAGCTGGATATTTACGGAGCAGCCGTAATGAGCTTAATGGGTTTGCACATTAGATTTAGCTTCTCTGTGCTTTTCTGACCGCTCAGTAAAGCCACTGTGTGCTCTCTGGCTGCCACCTGGTGTCTGAAAACATCTGCCACCATCAAAAGTTTGTTTACAGCATTTATGAGGAATCCCTTGATGCTCGGCTACTCCAGGAAAGAGTGAAACGTCTGTGATTTTAGACCTTGATTTCTTTTCACACACATAAACACAGTGCATTGTTTTGTCTTAAACAGGTTGTTTTTTTAAACACAATCCAGCATCATTCCGCAGCTATTTGTGTGGTAGGTGACTTGAATGCTGACATCACATACAGTCGGTCTGTGTTTGCTAAGCATATGTTGCAGTTCTGTGAGGATAACGATCTTATTTTGACTAGCCAGCTATTGTTACCACCTGATACCTTTACTTATATAAGTGAAGCATGGAACACTACGTCATGGCTGGATCATTGCATCAGTACTCCATGCTAGATTGAAATCTATGCAGATCATGTACAGCTACTCTGTGTCTGTTCATGTGCCGCTTGTTATGCAGCTGGAAGTCGGAGGTCTTCCAGAGGTAATTACAAAAGTAAACAAGGGCTACAAAGTTATGATGGAATGGTCCAAACTCTCACAAGAGAATCTTGAGGCATATTGCTTGAAATCTGATACTGCTTTGAGTAATGTACACATACCCAGACATGTAATTATGTGTACAGGTCTCAACTGTAATGATATAGCTCACTATAAGGACCTCTGTACAATGTATGAAGGTATTATTGATGCTATTTATGATTGCAGTAGCTCATACTTTACATGTGTGAAGGCTAAAAACATCAAGCCAGGATGGAACAAGTATGTGGCGACACATCAAGCAGAAGCTAAGCTAGCACATCAGGCATGGATCCAAGCAGGAAGACCCGGAGCAGGGCCGATCGAGCAGACTCTATGGCTGAAAAGCTTTTGTCTAATAATGTGAGGGGCTTCTGGAATGAGGTGAGGACTCTGAACAGGACTAATACTGCACTGCCCAGTGCCATAGAGGGAGTCTCTGGGGCTGATAAAATAGCAGAGTTATGGAGACGGCACTACTTTGACTTGTATAACTGTGTCAAAGGTGAGCCATACAAGGTAGGAAATATTACTAGCAGGGAAACAGTGATTATCACTCCTTGTGAGGTGCGACAAACCATAACACACTTGTCTAACAACAAGGCAACAGGCTCAGATAACATCTCAGCAGAACATTTGAAGTTTGCAAGCTCCAGGATTGCTGTACTCCTAGCCCTTTGCTTGGGTTCATGACCCATGGTCTGCTGCCTGACTCTTTACTGTCTGTTACCCTAGTGCCTGTCATCAAAAACAAAGCTGGTAAAGTTGGGAGCCTGGATAACTACAGGTCAATAGCCTTAGCTAGTGTTATTTCTAAGGTACTGGAAAAGATATTGCTTTATCGACTTTCTCAATAAATAACGACGACACACCACCAGTTTGGTTTTACATCCAAGCTGGGAACAGAGCTGTGTATCTATGGTCTGAAGGAAGCATCTCATCTTTATTTGAGACAGAACTCCTCAGTGATGATGGGGTTTATTGATGCACCTAAGGCATTTGATCGGGTCAACCACTCTAAGCTTTTTTGTAAATTAAGTGAAAGAGGTGTCCCTGATAGCATTGTGAGGATTTTGGCATACTGGTATTCTAATCAGACAATGCAAGTTAAATGGGACAATACCACATCAGCCCCCTTTGGTGTTAACAACGGGGTGCGTCAGGGAGGGCCACTGTCACCTGCTCTGTTCAACTTCCACATGGATGATTTGTCAAATCAACTCAAGAAATGTAAAACTGGATGTATGATTGGTAACAATCTGATTAATCATCTCATGTATGCTGATGACTTGGCCATCATTTCGCCCAGCAGTGCTGGTTTTCAGCAGCTGCTAAACACATGCTCAGAATATGGGCTGAAGTACGATGTGCAGTTTAATGCAAAAAAAGAGTGTTGTGCTGATTTGTCGAACCAAAGGGGATAAGGATCTTTGTTTCCCAGGCTTCTACTTGGTCAAAAAGAAGATAAGTGTCAGTGACAAAGCTAAATATTTGGGTCACATCATCACAGATCAGCTCTGTGACGATGACGACATTTACCGGCAATGTCGCGCTTTGTATGCCCAAGCCAATATTTCGGTCAGGAAATTCCACACGTGTTCTGATAAAATAAAAATCCACCTCTTTAGAACCTACTGCACACCTTTGTATACTGCACCTTTGTGGTGTAAGTATAGGAAAGCCAGCTTGCATAAGCTTAAAGTAGCCTACAACGATGCATTTAGGACTCTGCTAAGGAAGCCTCGGTCCTGTAGTGCAAGTCTTTTATTTTGTAACGCTCATGTCAGGACCTTCCAAGCCATAATGAGGAATTTGATGTACAGGTGTCGCGTGCCCGTCCCATTTACCGGTTCCTTTAAAACCCAGTTCCGTTAGAACTTATGAGACGGTGCATCCATCAGGGTTCGAGTGGGGGTGTCGGCGAGTATAATTGTACTAGACCCGGGTTTGGACCATCTAATTAGAATCTTGTCTTTTATTTTAAAGGTGAAATGACTTGTACGAATAGCCAGCCTCAGAGTACTCCACTTCTTTTAAACTCGTTACCTTTTGGTTAAGATACTAGAGAGAAGTCTGGAGGCAAGCCAAGCCTCTCAGCAATTGTTTGGATTACCCGGAATTAATTGCGCCTCTAACAGCTTATGTGGGAGGTTGGTAACTATAAAATGATTTATGCTAGTTGATCAGGCTATCATAATTTTATCAATTTATTTATTAATCCAACCTTCCAGCTGATTAGAGACTTTTTCAACCTGCAATCAGAGCCAAAATAACCTCTAATATCCTGTTTTTATCGCCCTTAAGACAACTCGTTACTCGCAAGGAGGGGGAAGTTAAAACTTCCCTTATCTTAAGGTTTCTTTATATTATTCTATTATAAACTGTAAAGTAAGTCCTGATAATTCAGGGACCGATGATCGATATGCTTACCTCTGTGCAATTTATGGCCAGGGCTCCAAACGTGAAGCTTTAGAGAAAACCTGAAAGAATCAGGATTATGTTTCTTTTTCAAAAAAGGTTTATTACAAAATCAAAATACAAAAATGGGTAAATAAAAAACAACTGCTATCCCCCAAGGAGGAATTAGTTCAAAATGATTAAATAAGAGTTAGTTTACACTAGCTCCTGTCTTCTCAGAATCTCCCCAAAACTCTCCCAAGTCTCCTCTTCCAAGAGTCCTATCGCCCCATCTGAGCTGCATCCTTTTATATCATTCCTGAGACTGCTCTAAACAATGTAAGAGTCACAAGTTATCCTCTCCTGACAGTTTAGGTCAAGGGGTCATTTACCAAATACACTTTTTTAGCTCTACATAAGACATTTGGTATCATTTTCACTACATGCAGTATTCACATGAGGGCACAAAAGTTCATGTTGCACTCCTGGAAAGGAAGCACGGGCCATAAATCTTCATGTTGGTAGCAAATTGTAGATCTCCCTTCAGCATTCCTGAGAACTTCTGGGTCCAGATGGACTGTCCTCACTCCATTCCAGTCCTTCTTTTCCCGCCAGAGGTGGAGTTAGGGGCAGGATCATGGGTGTGTCCATGGGTGGATCCACAGAAGCCAGCCTGTCTTTTGACCCTTTGCCTAGTTCTGTCCTCACTAGCAAGTCCTGAACTATTGTCCTCTTGACCCTTGTGTGACCCTTGTCTCTGACCACTGTTTCTAAGCCTTGACCGGCTGCTCGGACTTGCAACATCCCCCATGGGGACGAACTGAGGCAAAGGACCATAAAAAGATAGAGCAGCAATGCAAGCCTTCATAAATCTAGCATCCATCTCACTCAGGAACGGCTGAACACTCAGACACCTAACTGTGGCCTCCACATCAACCCTCATTCTCATCATAATGCCATCATCAGCTATGGGTAAGCACAAGGTCCCTTTGCGGGTTGTTACATAACCTTTAAACTGCCTCCTTCCATCTGTGGGATCTTCGCCCAAAAAGAATAAAGATAAATCCATCACTGGAGCCTCTCCACGCGGAAGCGATCCCATCATTTGCGGTGGGAAGTTGGCGCTGAAAACCAAAACATGATTTTTCGTATCTAACAAAGGTGCGGTCCCAAAAGAGTCACAGACTTCTGGGCCGAACCATCCAGTCTTTACAGACAAAATATTCATAAACTGAAAGCAATCTATAATCTTGCCTTGACAAACAAAGTAACACCCCTTCTGGGATTTAATCCTCCATCTCATTTCTCTCCCAGGTGCGATTCTGACAGGGGGAGGAATGCCTGCTGGCTCACTACTTAGACAGACCATAGGGATTTCACGTATCACATCAGGACACGGGACACATGTCGAAGCTGCCGTCATTACTGATACAACCTCTTCAGCCACGTCAGATGAGGGCGCCGTTGTCAGCTCCTCATCGTGGGTCTGCTCAAGCAGGGCATTTACTCCCGGAGAGGACAACATTAGTACGTCGTCCTCCTGACCAGCCTCCCGCTTGAGTCCCTTTTCCATTTGGTCTGGACGTACTGAATAAACCTGCAAGACACGCAGCGTTTATTCATCGTAGCATGTTCACACTGGAGCCCGATCGTCTTAGTCTGAGGCAATCCATCCCTCCCGCGATTCACGGTGCACAAATAGTATGTGCCATTCAGAGAGAAAACAGTAGGTGGACTTGCAGAGGGAATTAATCCCTCTATGATATTCTGCAGAATCGAGTCCATCTGGAAGGAACATAAAATATGTTCCACATGAGATATATAACTCATTCTATGAAGCACTAAGTAACTGCATTACTGCATAAACACTTCTTAATTATAGGAGAAAATAAATCAGCAGAAGCTGCAGGAAGAACCACACTACAATTCCTCTGCAGGCATAGTTTTACAACAATAATCCTCACAACAAGTCTACACCAGTTATGAAATATCCACAACATCCTAAAGATAAACTGGATAAAATAATTATAAAATCCTGACATACCTCCAGATTCAGAGCGTCAAGCAGTTCAGATTCAGGGTGAGTTTGATGAGCCATTTGTTCACTTCAAGTTACAGACTGACAGTTAAGGAGCAAGTGACATGCGGTGCAGAGAGGCCTGCACTTAAACAGGAGCAACAAGAAGGGGGGCTAATGTTCCCCCTGCCTTGACACCTCTCTTCCCATCTTATCTGGAGGCACCAGGTCAGGTTTTCTTTCTCCTAACAGCCTTCTTCCAGTCAACTGCCACTTGTTGTTTTTACAGGCCAAAATCATACCGATTATTAAAATAATCACCCCACACATCAATCCTAGAGCGCACAGAGGCCAGAAGAGAGCATCCCAGACGGGCCTAATGATGTGCTCTCTAACTCCTTTTACCAACATTTCCATTGAATCAGAAGTTCCTTGAATTACATTATTAGAAACCTGCACTACACTGTCACTCATAATTTCATTTACACCACGTACTATCAGACTCACATGACGTAATGTGCCATTTATGCCATATGCAAAATAATCAAACCAGTCAGCTTTTTGCAGATCTAACGATCTTCGAAATGGTGAGCAAAAACCACTTCTCAGGTCCCAATTTGGGAAATTTCTGAAGTTAGGAAACTCTTTGGGTGCATCAGGGTCAATTGTGATCTTTCAGGTTGAGGATTTTTCCCTATTCTCGGTTCATTAAAACACACATGATGGTCTATGCCTAACCCGTTAAGGTAATTAAAATTGACCAGACTAAACGCTCCCCACTTAGTTGTTCCTGGGGCTGTGAATCCAGGTGGCACTAAGTCTCCAACTTTATCATTCATAATTATTATACGATCTAAAAGACCATTTCCTGTTTTTGTATCATTTATTTCCCAAGTATTTGTTTTATCAATAGAAAACCAATTTGTTTTAACTCGAAGTTGACCATGTTCCATCACAAAATTTTTAGTTCCCACTAATTTTCTTTCAAAGGTTTCTGCTTCAATCCTTGTGTCCTGGGGGTAATAATCATATTTTTGCTTATTATATCCCTCTCCATACCAGTATGTCATAGGATATGTCTCGTACATTCCTTTTCTATAATATCTATAATCTTCTGGAATATCTCTTTGCATATAACCACGTAAGACTTTATAGCATAATTCTCCAGTTCCTAAAGTAGCTATGTTTAGATAAGGAGGCCTAGGTTTAAAAAAACTCTCGATCTCCTAATGTGTCTGGACGCAGACCTCCAACTGTTAATCCATATAGTTGTGAATACCAAAAAATACACATCCTTCTAGTTAACCCTTTAGTATTATTACAGACTTCCACCTGACATCCTTCAAGCATTAAGGTGTAATTTCTAGCCCATGTGGGACTGTGATAAAAATCTTTCTTATGGGTTGGTCTAATCATTTCATTTACTGCTTCGAAGATGGAGTCTGCCTCAATTATACTATCAGGAGTAGCTGTACCTTTTTGATAATATGCTCCTGCGATCCTTATTCTAAGTGGCTCGCCTCCCTGCCATACAGCGCTATTATTCGCTTTCCTGGTTAAACAGAGTCTAGTTTCCTCATTCCATGCATGAAATCCTGTATCTAAGTTAGTGGGATCAGATTGATCCTTTTTCATCCATTGCACTACTTTTGGGTGTTTAAAATTAGGAACCTCATAAGCCCATTCTGTATAAAGAGTGTGTCTTATTTGATGCAGTTCCCATCCTTGTGGCTGAAGGCCTACCTCATTATGGAGGCAGAAAAATGTCCAGTTAAAATATGTACTATTAGTGGGAAGTATATAATTCTGATATCCTGTGTAGTTTGCATATTCACTATGACCTTTACGTAAGAGTCGAGCTAATTCTGAAGTAGATCTCTTACCCCGCACCCCGGGCTCTAGAAAGAGAGGAATGGTCTCTTCACCTTCCTCTGCCTCAGCCAAGGGATCAGACATTGCAGGGGGTACTTTTGATAACCATTTAATCACATTATCCTTTACTTTCTGCCACATGTGACTCTCTTCTATCATGGACAAGGAATCATATTTTAGTGTTGTGTTAGGAGGGGGGGTCGGGCAAACATCTCTTCGTTCCCTCCCTCTTGATAATCTTTGATACCAATGCGTAATATTTCCTGTTTGCCATGAACTTAAACTACTGTCTTTGGTCCGAAAACACCCAAATTCGATTCTACGAGGCCACCATCTCTCTATCTTTATCACTTTGAAAGTGGTGAAGTTGTGTCCCCATTCTAAATCATTTCTAAGGCAATATTTGTAAACCCACAACTCTACTTCACCTGAAGTCTGATTTAAGATTTTCTTTTTCCTTAATATTATCTGACAAGATCGATCAAGCTCTGTGGATCCTGTCTGATCCATTAAGACTGCCATATACTCCGCCCATGGGCCGGTCTCACCACACTCCGTGTCATTCTTCTCCTCCTGCTCTGCTGCAGAAAATGATGTCACGGAGGGTGTAGCCATGATCCGGTCAAATCCATTTTCTCCACAGGGCAAGCGCAGGCAACCAGTTTTGTTCCCTGTTACACTACAAATCTTGAATCCAATCTGTGTTGCTATCATGCAGGTGGTTATATTCTCATTAAAATCTTCTTTGGGCCATAACAGCTTAATTTTGGATACATTCCAATTCCCTACTAATTGTTGTGGTCCTCCGTGAGTTATGTTATATGTCACTGAGGACACATGATACGTTCGGAGATATACATGTACCCCGTATGCAATCGCTATACTTAATCCTATAAGGCTAAATTCGAAAAGGATAAAAAAGGCCCATTTAATCCATTTTATTATCCAATTCTTTCCTTTCGGAATATTTACATTTTTCTTTTTAACTTTGGGGTCAACTCCTGCCGGAGTTGCATACCTGACCACTTTTCGTTTTCTGCTGCTTTCCCTCTTATGCTTCTGAGTAGACAACATCTGCAAAACAGAAGCATAAAAATCAGCAGGAAATGAAAGCGCCCTGCTCTAGTTAGTTAGAGTCAGATTGGAAACCAGCCTTCTACGAGACATTCTAGTGTGAGCAGTCCCATAAATCTTAGGCCAATATGCCTCTCCTCTCCGGGTGGTCACTAAGTTAACAGCCGAGCTGCAAATGCGACCCGACAGGTCTATTACCTCCACCAAAGTTAACTGATAAGGCATGAACTTACGCTCCGCCCCTGGTCCAAGACTCTTCAGCTCAACCAGGTATGATGTAACACGCTTACGCATCCCTGGGGGCTCCTGAACAGACAATCCTGTATGCCAGTCCAGAGTCCCTGACAGATAAGTTCCCCATCTGTCATCTTTATACTCTTGAGTTACCCCAATCTGTGTACCTGTTTCCCATGCATCAGCCAGCGTACCAAATTGCTGTCCTAATATCAAGCTCTTAATAGACTCAAATTTGGACCGAGCCTGAAGCTCTTCCAGTCCTTTTTCTCTGGTCTTGAGCTTGACCACAAATGGATAAGCTTCCACCCATAAATCTCTAACTGGCTTCACCAGGCTAGGATTCCTGAGCAGCTCTCCAACAAAAAACATACTTGGCTGGCTTGTCGGTAAGCAGGTAGTCAAAACACCATTCTTCGTGAAACAGCACCCATCTTTGATTTCACCTCTGTGGGTGCATTCACAGACCTGCCAGGAGATGATGCCTGGATTATTCCTCAAACAGGTTCCGCAAAAACATATTTTAATGGGAGCAGACAGCTCCACTGCACCTGTATGCAAGTCTGTTCCTCTCTCCAGGTGAGTGGGCTTTTGCTCCCGGAGCCCCGACCATTTAATTAGGGTGCACAGAGATCCGCATGTCACGCATGTTCCTGGCCTCAAGCCTCCCCAATGCGCGTAACGATACGCATTTGCAGATTCTATGAAGCCCAGAAACATAGCCACTTTACAATCTTTAATACAATCCCCCTTCGTTAACAGGATGAGGCCCGGAGCACCTGAGATCTTACAAGTCATTTCTTCACTAGATTTTGGCCCAGCCATGACCTTCAATCAAGTAATTAATTTAAAAAAAATTTTTTTTATTTTTTTTTAATTAATTAATTTTATTTTTCAGAGTTATTTTATAACTTGATGAGGGTGAACGCGCAAACCAGTGTCAGTTAAAACCACGTTCCCAGTTACGTCTTTTATTATGAAGGGACCACTTACGTTATGCTTAATGCAATCTCCTTTTCGAACCGGTCCTCTTTTGACCCAAATTCTTTCACCTTTCTGTAACACAGAGACGTGTTCCGGGTTAGTTTTTTTCTCAGCTCTTTTCAGTTTCGTCCTATTAAGGATCACATTTAGTTCTGAAACTCCCTCCGGTGTATCCCATCGGGAGCTCAGGTTAGTCAGGATGTGATTTTTTATCGTCCTAACTGCTCTTTCTGCTATTCCGTTAGTGTGGGACTCGTATGGGATAGAAAAAATGTGTCTTATCCCCCTTGATTCAAGCAGACAAGAAACTTTGTCATTCTTAAATTCAGGTCCTCCATCCGAACGGAGTGACTCACACGTGAGGGGCAGGTGTAGAGATAAGGCCATGCTGACCGTATTTCCTGTGACACGTTTCAGCGGTATTATCCTGCTCTGATCACCTGGTCCATTATCTTTGATTACCAAAAAGAACTTATGTCCGTTCACTCCTCTCGAGGCACATTCACCAACATCCGTGCTGAAATGCACCCCCGGCACATCACACATGATGGGCAAATGGTCATAAATCACGGGTTGAGCCCCTCCTTTTTCTTTACACGACTCACACGTCGCTTTTACTCGTGCTGTTAGTTCTTTCAGCTTTGGTACAGAAATATTTTCTTTTCTGAAAATCTCACTCAAACGTAATACTCCTACGTGTCCATAATTTTTATGCGCAAATGTCACCAGCTCTTCATCAGCTGCAGCGCTCCTGTTCTGTAAAAACGCTGTGGGTAGAAACAAAGCTCGAGCTTGTACTAATTCATCCACTTCTGCGTTTCCGATCTCATCCTCGCTTTTTCCATTTGTATGGCTATTTACATGTGTCACCTGAATCTGTAATTTCTTCTTATAACACGATACTAAAGTCCACAAGTCAGCGTGTTCCAATCTTTCTCCATCAGTTTTCTGGAAATCTTTAGCTTCCCAAAATGCTAAATGATCATCTAGCCCGTCTTTAACGTATTTAGAGTCTGTGACCAATCTTACTGATTTGAGCTTCAGCTTACACGCGTCAGCAAGCGCCATGACAACGGCCGTTAGTTCAGCAGTTTGAGCAGACCCAATTGCCTGTCCAGCTTGCTGATACTTCCTGTCCTTTAGCTGTCTCACAAACCCCCATTTACAGAAGTCTGCATCTGCTGTTTTCTTAGATCCATCAGTGTAGTAAACTGCCTCTGGTTTTATGGGTTTAACAATCTCTTTCCTGTCAGGCTTAAGTTTTGTTTCTCCTTCTACGTGAATCTGCGGGTTTGCCAATAACATCTCCCACTTTGCCCATCTGGGTAAAACGGCCCTCGCCTGTGGGAGGAGATCTTTCCGAAGTTCTTTAATCATATAATCAGTAGATTGAATTATGATTTTTTGAGATCCGGCCAGAGCGAACATCATATCTTTATGTTTCATCAGGGTGGTCAGCACCTTTTCGCTGGGCGTGTAACGGCTCTCAGTTGGTGCGAGTTTATAGCCTTTACATGTTATCAGACTCTTGCTGTCATAGTTCTGAAATAAACACTCTGTGAAATCCTGTCCTACAATCACTCTTACAGCTAACGGTTCATGATGCTCTCTATTCGAAAGATTCACTAAATTAGCACCCATCTTAACCATCACTGCTTGATAAGTCTCAAGCTCCTGTGAGCTCAGTTTGCGGTTGTGCGTCACCAGTTTCTGACCCACTTTGGTTCTGAGACCTTTTTTAAGTGACATTATGGGATCAATGATGTTTCGAAAATCACGGACGTTGCTGGAAATGTACTGAAGCTGTCCGATTACACCTTCCAGCGTCAGTAAGTCATGCGGGGGTGTTATGTTTTGCAGATAGGTGAAAGGTACCGACACTGAATCTGACACTTCAAAACCTAGGAACGTAACTTTTGTGCGTCCTAGCTGGCTTTTCTTCAATTTGAGTTTGAATCCCGCACATGTCAGTCTGGTCACCACCTCGTCCAAAGTTTTCAGGTGTTCGCTTTCACAATCATGCGTGAAAAATATGTCATCGATATATTGAACGACAGGTAAACCTTCCAGATATGACTGTACGACTCCTTGAAAATTATTCGCCGCGTTTACCCATCCCATAGGCAAAACGCACCATTCATAATGCTTTCCTTCAAATGTAAATCCAGTTTTAGCTCGACTTTCTTGCGCTAAAGGTACAGACCAAAAGCCGTTAGCCAAATCGATGCATGTTTTATATTTTTTAATAGGCATGGTTCGGAGCTGCATGTACGGGTCAAAAGTTTTACGCACGTCGTGCGGTGTCACTCTATTTAATCCTTTCAAATTGTGTACCAGTCTGTAGGTGCCATCAGGTTTAGGAACAGCTTGAATGGGAAGACAGGTGGATAATGTATCCTTCTCTTCGATTATCCCTTTTTCTTTAAGCTCAGCGAGAGTACACCTGATCTCATCTCTTCCTTCTCTGATCAGATACTGCTTCTCCCTGGCAGGCATCGCTCCTTTAATAATGCATTGTTCTTTTACTCTGCCACAATCATTTTTGTGTGTTGCCCAATTACCTTTTTGGATTATTTCTCCTCCTTGAACCGTCACCTTATCGTGGTGGAGGAGTTTGAGTGCCCTAATGATCCTAGGAGCTATGTTGTCTGGGGCACTTAGTGCCCCTGGTAGGGTCTCCCATGACAAATTGGTCTTAGGTGAAGGGTGAGACAAAGAACGGTTCGAAGGATCTTTCATGGCGGTTAAAACGAAGAGTCGGAGTACCCGGCCCGGAGGATTACCGGGGTCCCACCCTGGAGCCAGGCCTGGGGTTGGGGCCCGTGGGCGAGCGCCTGGTGGCCGGGCTTTCGCCCATGGGGCTCGGCCGGGCCCAGCCCGAACCGGATACATGGGCTCGTCCAACTGTGGACCCACCACCCGCAGGAGGAACATGAAGGGTCCGGTGCAATGCGAATCGGGTGGCAGACCAAGGCGGGAGCCTTGGCGGTCCAATCCCCGGACAAGAAAACTAGTTTTTGGGACATGGAACGTCACCTCGCTGGCGGGGAAGGAGCCGGAGCTTGTGGCAGAGGTTGAGCGGTACCGGCTAGATATAGTCGGACTCACCTCGACACATTGCATTGGCTCTGGAACCCGAGACCTGGAGAGGGGTTGGACACTCTACTTTGCTGGAGTTGCTCCGGGTGAGAGGCGGAGGGCTGGGGTTGGCTTTTTGTTAGCCCCGAGACTCTCTGCCTGTGTGTTGGGGTTTACCCCGGGGGACAAGAGGGTAGCTTCCTTGCGCCTTCGGGTCGGGGAACGGGTCCTGACTGTTGTTTGTGCTTATGGGCCAAATATCAGTTCAGAGTACCCACCCTTTTTGGAGTCCCTGGGACGAGTGCTAGATAGTGCTCCATCAGGGGACTCCATTGTCCTGCTGGGGGACTTCAATGCTCACGTGGGCAATGACAGCTTGACCTGGAGGGGTGTGATTGGGAGGAACGGCCCACCTAATCTGAACTCGAGCGGTGTTTTGTTATTGGACTTCTGTGCAAGCCGCAGTTTGGCCATAACGAACACCATGTTCGAACATAAGGATGCCCACCGGTACACTTGGTACCAGGGCAGCCTAAGTCACAGGTCGATGATAGATTTTGTAGTCGTATCATCTGACCTGCGGCCGTATGTTTTGGACACCCGAGTGAAGAGAGGGGCGGAGCTGTTAACTGATCACCACCTGGTGGTGAGTTGGATCAGATGGCAAGGGAACATGCCGCGTAGACCTGGCAGACCCAAACGCATAGTGAGGGTCTGCTGGGAACGCCTGGCAGAAGAACCTGTCAAGACGGTCTTCAACTCCCACCTCCGGCAGAGCTTTGACCACGTCCCGAGAGCAGTGGGGGACATTGAGTCCGAGTGGGCCTTGTTCCACTCTGCGATTGTCGAGGCGGCTGTTGCTAACTGTGGTCGTAAGGTGGCCGGTGCCAGTCGTGGTGGCAACCCCCGTACCCGCTGGTGGACACCAGAGGTTCGGGGAGCCGTCAGGCTGAAGAAGGAGGCCTACAGGGCATGGCTGGTCTGTGGGTCTCCGGAGGCAGCAGACAGGTACCGGATAGCCAAGCGGGGTGCAGCAGTGGCAGTTGCCGAGGCAAAATCTCGGGCGTGGGAGGAGTTTGGTGAGGCCATGGAGAAAGACTATCGATCGGCTCCAAAGAGGTTCTGGCAAACTGTCCGGCGCCTCAGGAGAGGAAGGCAGCAACTCGCTCACACTGTTTACAGTGGGGATGGGGAGCTGCTGACGTCAACTGAGGCTATAGTCGGACGGTGGAAGGAATACTTTGAGGAGCTCCTCAATCCCACCAATGCGCATTCCGAGGAGGAACCAGAGCTGGGAGGCCTGGGGATGGACTGTCCGATCTCGGGGGCAGAAGTTGCTGAGGTAGTCAAACAACTACACAGCGGCGGAGCCCCGGGGGCGGATTAGGTTCGTCCTGGGTATCTTAAGGCTATGGATGTTGTAGGGCTGTCATGGTTGACACGTCTCTGCAACATTGCGTGGTCATCGGGGGCAGTTCCTAGGGAGTGGCAGACCGGGGTGGTGGTCCCCATCTTTAAGAAGGGTGACCTGAGGGTGTGTTCCAACTATAGGGGGATCACACTCCTCAGCCTCCCTGGAAAGGTCTACTCCAAGGTACTGGAGAGGAGGGTCCGATCGATAGTTGAATCTCAGATAGAGGAGGAGCAATGTGGTTTTCGTCCTGGCCGTGGAACTGTGGACCAGCTCTATACCCTTGCAAGGGTGATGGAGGGGGCATGGGAGTTTGCCCAACCAATCCACATGTGCTTTGTGGATTTGGAGAAGGCTTATGACCGTGTCCCCAGGGGCACCCTGTGGGGGACGCTCCAGGAGTATGGGGTGGGTGGCTTTCTGTTAAGGGCCATTCAGTCCCTTTACCAGAGGAGCGTGAGTTTGGTCCGCATAGCCGGTAGTAAGTCGGACCTGTTCCCAGGGAGGGTTGGACTCCGCCAGGGCTGCCCTTTGTCACCGGTTCTGTTCATCACTTTTATGGACAGAATTTCTAGACGCAGCCGTGGTGTGGAGTGTGTCGAGTTTGGTGGCAGGAGAATCTCGTCTCTGCTTTTTGCGGATGATGTGGTCCTCCTAGCTTCATCCAGCTCTGACCTTCAGCTCTTGCTGGGTAGGTTCGCGGCCGAATGTGAAGCGGCTGGGATGAGGATCAGCACCTCCAAATCTGAGACCATGGTTCTCGACCGGAAAAGGGTGGCTTGCCACCTCCGGGTCGGGGGAGAGGTCCTACCTCAAGTGGAGGAGTTTAAGTATCTCGGGGTCTTGTTCACGAGTGAGGGTAGGAGGGATCGGGAGATCGACAGGCGGATTGGTTCGGCGTCTGCAGTGATGCGGACGCTGAGCCGATCTGTCGTGGGGAAGAGGGAGCTGAGCCAGAAAGCCAGGCTCTCGATTTACCGGTCGATCTACGTCCCAATCCTCACCTATGGTCATGAGCTTTGGGTAATGACCGAAAGAACGAGATTGCGGATACAAGCGGCCGAAATGAGTTTCCTCCGTAGGGTGGCCGGGCTCAGCCTTAGAGATAGGGTGAGGAGCTCGGACATTCGGGAGGGACTCGGAGTAGAACCGCTGCTCTTCCGGATCGAAAGGAGCCAGTTGAGGTGGTTTGGGCATCTGGTCAGGATGCCTCCTGGACGCCTCCCCGGGGAGGTGTTTCGGGCATGTCCTGCCGGCAGAAGGCCCCCGGGTCGACCCAGGACACGTTGGAGAGGTTAAATCTCCAATCTGGTCCGGGAACGCCTTGGGGTCCTGCCGGAGGAGCTGGTGGACAAGGCCGGGGAGAGGACGGTCTGGAGCTCCCTAGTTGGGATGCTGCCCCCGCGACCCGGACCCGGATAAGCGGAGGAAGACGACGACGACGACGACGATTATTTCTCTGAGTTTGTGTGGGTCCAGACTAGTCTTCTCCAGTTGCTCTTTAATGAGACTGTCCATATTTAATTCACCTAAAAAACTCACATGAAGTGCTGGGTCTTTTGTTATTTTTACTAAATCCTTTAAACTAATTAAGTTTTCTGCACCTTTTATGTAAAGAATTCCCTGTTCGTCTTTATGAACTGCCATGTTACGTACAGAGCCGTCTGCGAGTATCACATTCTTGTATCCTATTTGTTCCATCGGATTATTTTCACGCTTTACTGATATTAATGCCCCGGTATCTAAAATGTATTTTGTATTTTCGTATTTTACTTTAAGCCACTCCCCATCCCAATGCGTATGAGATGAGAGCGCCTCGATTATTTCTACTTTTGTGTTGGTGGCTGCCTTCTCTGATTGTGGTATTTCGCGTCCCAATCTTTGATTGATTGGATAATTTCTCTTTCTGTTCTCTGGTCATCCGGGCCCACTCCTCCGGATTCGCTCTCCTGGGTCGAGCCACAGGGCAGCCGGGGGGTCCCATGAAAAACGGCCTTGCATTCGGGTCCATTTGGCCCCTGGATCTCTGGTTCTGATTCGGTTCTGTCCTGGGTGGGAGTTGCCTCGGTTGAGAGCTCACTGATTGGCTCCCTTGCTGTTGGTGTGGAGGGGGCAGAGGGGATGGTATCTGACCTTTCAATCTGTTTCCGGCCTGCCGTCCTAATTCGTTTTTTGACTGCTTAAATTCCCTTGTACGATCCCATGCCTGCGCTTGTCAGATTTTTTCTGCAGGAGAGAGATTAGGCCACATCGCAGCCATCATTAATCCCCCGGGCAGATCAGCTAAAAGTTTTTCCTGCTGGACTTGGGAAAGCCCTGCGATTGTTCCCAAACACCCAGCTAATGTAACTTTTCCTGTACTGATTTCAGCGCTTAAAGCTTTCCTCCGTCGTTCACCAGAATCCTCACCAATCCCTCTGGGATAACTCTCCGCCAAGGACATCAGCGAGGCTCCTGGGGTTAAACGCAGATCGTTCTTTAACGCTATAACCTGAGAAATCTCTGGACTTGAAAGTTGTTCAATCGTCATACCTCGATCCTGAAGTCTTTGTACATATCCAGCGTCTGTCTCACCCGACGCTCTTTGTGGCAGGATGGTATGATCAAAATGTCCTAAGCTTACTCTTGACTGTTCATGAGCAGTTTGCCAATATGGGGAATATTCCTGTTCTAGGATTCTCTCTTTAGGCATTGAATTAAGCTGTCCTCCCTGCGGAGTGCTTCGGTTTACATCCAAAGGTTGGGAGGGGCTGCACGGCGAGTAGCAGTGAGTTTTCACTGCCGAATCTCTAGCCATACTACCACCTCGATAAAAATCATATCCTTGGCCTAAATAAGCATGCTTAAAAGGTTGCCCCCATCCTGATTGTAACATGACTTCTTCTCTACTTTTTGCTGCTTGAATTGCCGAAGCCGTGAAGCCATCTACAGGGTACCAGTCTGGAAAAGGATTTTCTGCTTCTTCTCCTGCATAATTCTGGTCTCCCTCTGTGTTAATTGCAAACTGGCCTCGTCCTGGTTCTGGAACCGGTCTAACTAGGCCTATGTTAGGAGGTGCCTGAGGGTCATAATATTTCATCTGTACTGGACGGCTCTTTTTATTTAGTCCTCTAATGCCATAAACTATAGGATTTGTCTCATCTCCTTTTTCTGCTCTCTGGGGTTGCTGCTCTACATTTTCTCTGTTCTCATCTTGCTCATGGGCTGTAACTGGGGATAACCAACTCACTTTTTCAGGTGTTTTGCCTCCAGGGATCCGAGTGCTGCATTTTTGTTGGGATCCGCATTCTGACCTGAGCGTCCCTTTGGGTGTGCCACGCACCACCAGTTGGGAACCCTGTTCTTCCTCCGATTCAGCTTCACTCTCACTGCTTCTGTCTCTGGCCTCAAACCAATGTTTGACTTTCTTCTCTACTCGCGGCAAGGCTGACTTATCCACTAAAATTACGACCGGGATGTCTCCTAGCCTGCTAGAGGCTTCGGAATAAATCACCAAACCTGCACCATATGCTTCAGTTATCCGACACACCTGGGGTTTATTATTAAGCTTAAACACTAGCCGTCGCGCTCCTAAATCCAAGGCTTCTGACACCACCCGCTCCCAAGCTTGGTGAAAAGAGATGTCGGGATTATGAGGGTCTACGTTAATTATGGAAATCGCGCTGACACGACCTTCCAGATTCCCTAATTGCTTGTCTAAGAGAGTAGTAATTTCTCCAGCTTCGTAATTACGATCTACCAGCGGGATCATAGAGCTTCTGCTTTCTGCCCCTAAAAGTCTCCTCAGAGAACTTAAAGAGGACGTAGTACTGGCAGAACTTTGTGGATCTTTCAGAAAGATCAACACATCTTCCTCTCGGATCTCCTCATCTATTTTCTCGCTTGACAAAATTATCACCGGTTCTTGACCTATCGTAACATGATTCGGAGGAGCCGCGGGACTATGCGGTTCTAACGGGGGAAAAGGAATTGGGTTTGGAGTCCTTTCAGCCCCTGACCGTCTCTGGGTCTCGTCTTTCTCCCATGCAGCAACATGCTGTTCAGTGGGCGATCTCTCCGCTCCTCTCATGGGCACCTGAGAAGGGGTTTGTACATGTAGAAACGGGTTCCACTGCGCCGGCCGAACCGCGTCAGGCGGGTTCGGTGGGGGTGGAGGAAATCCGCTCTCGGAACCGGGGCTCACAGGGAATTCCCCGCGGAGCGCTGGATACAAAGGGGGCGCGGTCGGAACCGATTGGACTTCATCCCAGGAGGCCGACATTTCGACTGCAGCTCTTCTCCGATACATTTCCGCTTGGAGCTCCGTGATCCCCAGTCGGTTACATAACGCCTGTCTCATTTGAATTGCCTCATTTTTGCCTCTAGATAAGAAGTAAATTGTTCTACTATTAGTCTGTTGAACCACGAACTCTGCCATAGCAGAGTACATCGCTCCCTGATCACATCGGTACTGCCCGACTCCAAATGGAGTGAGAACTAAAGGTTCCGGTCCAGTTGGTATTTGCTCAAGCAATCCCAGAAGGATCTCATATTGCTCACCCGTGGGGAGTTTCGCTGGATTTTCCCAACAACACCACGCTATCTGATTAAAAACAGGATCATTTTGTTGTTCTGCTAGAATCACCAAATCACCCACTAACGGAAATACATGATTATTTTTTACTTGAGTTTCAGCATTCGGACAGCGCTCCGCTGCGGCTTGAGCTGTGCCGGCCTCGTTCTGAAAGCTCCGGTTACAGGATACTGCTAAAACGCTTTGTGGTTCACCTTGAAATGTCGCTATTTCTCCGGTGACAAATCTCACATTAAGGAGAACATTTTCCGGTTTTACCGTTAAAGATCTATCTGCCATGGCTGGTTGAAAGTTTCTCTTTTTTATTATTTATTTTATTTTTATTCGTTTTCACGTCTTATTCTTTATTCTTACTCTTTATTCCTTTTTATTTTTTTGCCTAGCTTTTATCCTTGGCTATTCTTACGTCGGAAAGCCGTGATTTCTTTATACCTCTTTGAGTTAATCGTCCGTTCTCCCAAATTTCTTTCCTTTTCGAGAAATTGGTGCGGTTTTCACTCCAAGGTTATAAGCTTATCCGGTCCATGGTGCGTAAGCTTTTAGAAGCCTAAAAGACATAGTTCTACGTCGGATAGTCCGGTATCTAATATTTGAACCTTCGCTCTGTAACCCCACGTTGGGCGCCATGTCGCGTGCCCGTCCCATTTACCGGTTCCTTTAAAACCCAGTTCCGTTAGAACTTATGAGACGGTGCATCCATCAGGGTTCGAGTGGGGGTGTCGGCGAGTATAATTGTACTAGACCCGGGTTTGGACCATCTAATTAGAATCTTGTCTTTTATTTTAAAGGTGAAATGACTTGTACGAATAGCCAGCTTCAGAGTTCTCCACTTCTTTTAAACTCGTTACCTTTTGGTTAAGATACTAGAGAGAAGTCTGGAGGCAAGCCAAGCCTCTCAGCAATTGTTTGGATTACCCGGAATTAATTGCGCCTCTAACAGCTTATGTGGGAGGTTGGTAACTATAAAATGATTTATGCTAGTTGATCAGGCTATCATAATTTTATCAATTTATTTATTAATCCAACCTTCCAGCTGATTAGAGACTTTTTCAACCTGCAATCAGAGCCAAAATAACTTCTAATATCCTGTTTTTATCGCCCTTAAGACAACTCGTTACTCGCAAGGAGGGGGAAGTTAAAACTTCCCTTATCTTAAGGTTTCTTTATATTATTCTATTATAAACTGTAAAGTAAGTCCTGATAATTCAGGGACCGATGATCGATATGCTTACCTCTGTGCAATTTATGGCCAGGGCTCCAAACGTGAAGCTTTAGAGAAAACCTGAAAGAATCAGGATTATGTTTCTTTTTCAAAAAAGGTTTATTACAAAATCAAAATACAAAAATGGGTAAATAAAAAACAACTGCTATCCCCCAAGGAGGAATTAGTTCAAAATGATTAAATAAGAGTTAGTTTACACTAGCTCCTGTCTTCTCAGAATCTCCCCAAAACTCTCCCAAGTCTCCTCTTCCAAGAGTCCTATCGCCCGATCTGAGCTGCATCCTTTTATATCATTCCTGAGACTGCTCTAAACAATGTAAGAGTCACAAGTTATCCTCTCCTGACAGTTTAGGTCAAGGGGTCATTTACCAAATACACTTTTTTAGCTCTACATAAGACATTTGGTATCATTTTCACTACATGCAGTATTCACATGAGGGCACAAAAGTTCATGTTGCACTCCTGGAAAGGGAGCACGGGCCATAAATCTTCATGTTGGTAGCAAATTGTAGATCTCCCTTCAGCATTCCTGAGAACTTCTGGGTCCAGATGGACTGTCCTCACTCCATTCCAGTCCTTCTTTTCCCGCCAGAGGTGGAGTTAGGGGCAGGATCATGGGTGTGTCCATGGGTGGATCCACAGAAGCCAGCCTGTCTTTTGACCCTTTGCCTAGTTCTGTCCTCACTAGCAAGTCCTGAACTATTGTCCTCTTGACCCTTGTGTGACCCTTGTCTCTGACCACTGTTTCTAAGCCTTGACCGGCTGCTCGGACTTGCAACACAGGTTTATCTTGCGGTTGAAGAACTCTAAGAACAGACTTGTGCGGATGCTGGTTGATCCCCATTTTAGTGCAGTGCGTTACCAGTCATCCATGTGGAGACACTGGTATGCATGTCTTTTATAATCTTTTGTATCGTTTTTTTATGTCTCTTTCTTAATGTGGACCTTGAGTCCAATAATAAAGTTGAATTGAACTGAAATGAATCATTCTGTCAATTTTCAGATTTTTCTGCAAGTGGCAGAGGAAACTGGTGTGGGCACTGACCCAGTTCAGCCTCCACAACCACCCTGCAGCGTGCAGCCTGCAGTGAAAAGAGCTGAAGGGCAGCCAGCGGAAGAGCCAGAGATGGGTATAAAGTCACACTCACAGACACTTGGTGTTCAGTTTGTCCTCCCATTTAACTGTTTTCTTCCAAAATGCTGCCAGGAAAGAAAAAACCTCAAAAGAAAGGTACATTTAGTTTACCAGAGCTTAGAAATCTTAATAAAATAGGGAAAGTGTTTTTCTCTGTGTCACCCACCATCCCTAGTGTATTCATCTTAATGTGCCACATGTTAACGGTTTAGGTTCTCACGCTGCCTTTCCTGTTGCAGATCCTCAGGAGACCGACCTGCTGAGTGGAGATGGTCAGGGTGGGGTGTCTCTGACAGGCTGGTGGCTAACGTGGCAGCAGCTCAAAGCTCTTTTCATCAAGCGCTGGCTTTACGCTCGACGGAGCCGCAGAGGAGTCTTTGCTCAGGTCAGAAGTCAATGTTACCAACTATGTGATAAATAGGGATGCACCAATACCAGTATCGTATCAGTACCGATACCGATTCCAGTCTTGGTATCGGTAAAAGTTAACCGATACCAGAAACCGAGACCAATGCAGCTGCCTGAAAGTGACTTCACTGTAACTTGTCATTTCTGTTCACCTAATATTTTAGTTTTGTGATCATTTCTATTAATATATTTTAGCTTTTATCTACCTCACAGTTTTTTCCTGTTGAAAGCAGAGAAGGAAATAAACCTGTATTCCAATTCATTGCATTTTTTTGTGTGGTAGAATTATTGGTAATCGGTATCGGCAAGTACTCAGATCCAAGTATTGGTATCGCATCGGTTTGGGAAGATGTGGTATCGTTGCATCCCTAGTGATAAATGAAGTTTATTTTTCTATTTTCTTCCAGGTTAAAAGTCCTGGAAGCCATTTTGAATTATTTTGCAAGTACACTCATAGGGAAGGTTAACTTTTGTTTCAGATTGTTCTTCCAGCCGTGTTTGTTCTGGTCGCTCTGCTCTTCAGCCTCATCGTTCCTCCGTTTGGGAAGTACCCTGCCCTGGAGCTGCAGCCTTGGATGTACGGAGAACAGTTCACCTTCTTCAGGTTGGATTTCACCCAACTATTCCCTTTATTTTAGTCTTCAGTGATGATATTTAACGCTGTCGGTCAGAAGTTACGTTCCCGTTTTAATTTCAGAGATTATGAATATGCATTTTGAACTCTGTTTAATGATCACAGCAATGATGCCCCTGGGAACCCAGCCATGGAGAACCTGCTGGATGCTTTGTTGGACCGGCCTGGATTTGGTACCAAGTGTATGGAAAAGAAGGAGGACAACATCACGTAAAAGAACTTCTGTTCAGTTATTGTGTTTGTAGCTTCTTGTGAAACATAACGTCCAGACTTGGATTCTTGACTCAAGCATATTCATTTCTTTAGTTTCACAGATTTTTCATGCTTTTTGATCCGAGTGTTGTCACATAAATTTTGTTGAAGTTCCAGCTAAGCTCTTAAATCACATTTCTGAACAGTTCCCAACTTGACATCGTCCTGTGTTAAATGTGATTAAGCCTAATATCAAACATCCTTCAAAACTGTGTGGTGATGAACCCAAAATGACCTTTACCCATGCAGGAGTCCTCAGTGTGAAGGTGAGCGAGGAGGTCAGTTCATGAGACCGCAGGTAGCTTTCTCCACCTGGAAGACGTTCAATAGAGGAAACTGGAGCAAAGACAGACCTTCACCTGAATGTCAGTGCAGCACGGAGGACCTTCGCCGGATGCTTCCCGAGTGTCCAGAAGGTGCTGGTGGACTTCCTCCTCCACAGGTCGGTTTGGTGTCAAACCAACCCCGATTTATTGTCTCTGCAGAATTTACAGAATCTGAATACTACGTGCAAAAAGACCCAACAGAAAACAGATCGGACTGATTAATTGTCAGAATATTTTCATGATGCAGCCTCGTGTTTCTGCACCGCTCTGGCCTCTGTTACCTTTAGATTTATTGAAGTTGTTCTTTGTCAGTTTAAGAGAGCTACAGGAGATATCCTCCAAAATCTGACGAGTTATAACATCACTGATTACCTGGTGAAGACCTACCCCCAAATCCTCAAGAAAAGGTACGTCTGACATGGTTTTGGTTTGTTTGACCAAATTCATTTCATTTTCTTCTGGTTTATTTAATCTGTTATTATTTTGGTTCTTTTTGTAACCACTGCTGACTTATTTTCTCATCTGTCTTTATTAACACTATTACATTTTGTATTCATTAACTTTCTTTTTCCATCATTGATTAAAGCCTGAACATGAAACCATATTAATTTTTTTCTTCCAGTCTAAGATCCAAGAAGTGGGTGAATGAATTCAGGTAGGCGAGTACATTTGAATTCAGATAAAAAGACGTGACACTGAACACATTTCCAGGTATCGTCATTTTTTTTTCCTGTTTCAGGTATGGAGGCTTCTCCCTCGGTGGGAGCACCTCCCAGAATGCATCTCAGGTTGAACATCTCCAAGACTCCGTCATGGTAATCCGGACTCGTTACCGAGTTGAAAAGGTACTGAACAGACTTCAGGTTTTTTATTCACAGACTTACATCAACCTTTAATGGTTACTCAAAGTTAAATGTTTTCTTTTTTGTTCTCAACAGAACAGTTCGCTTGATCGCCTGCTGGAAAAGCTGCCAGTGTTTCTGGGAGAGATGCACACGCAGAACAATGTCAAGGTAAATGTCCTTTCTGTTTATGTCTGTATGATTTATGTTTTCTGCTTCCTGGGTGACCGAGAACATAGCTTGAACGTAGCCTTCCATGTTTCCTGATCGCAGGTGTGGTACAACAACAAAGGCTGGCACGCCATGGTTTCGTTTCTAAACGTGATGAATAACGGGCTGCTGAGAGCGAGCCTGCCTCCAGGACCTGAGAGGAGGAAACACGGCATCACGGCCTACAACCACCCGCTTAACCTTACGAAGGAGCAGCTTACAGAAATAGCCATGTTCGTTTGCTGCTTTTGATACTTTAGGATGTTTTTTATGGATTTACTTTCTGGAGGTTTTCACATAAATCTAAAGTTCTGAATTCAGTCTGATGGATCAGAAAGAGCTTTAAGTTAAATTAGCCTGTTGGAAAACAGTGGATGACGAATACACTTTGTTTCATTTGTGTTTTCTCCTGCTTCGTATTCCAGGATGGCCACATCGGTGGATGTTCTGGTTTCCATCTGTGTGATGTTCGCCATGTCCTTTGTGCCGGCCAGCTTTGTCCTGTTTCTCATCGAGGAGCGAGTCAGTAAAGCCAAACATCTGCAGTTTGTCAGCGGCGTCAAACCCGTCCTTTACTGGCTGGCCAACTTTGCCTGGGACATGGTCAGTATTAGTTCAACTCAGACGCCAGTCTCCAAACATAATTTCCTGTTTTAGTTAGTTGGATTTCTTCTATCATTGCAAGCAGGTTAATTATAAAGCAAACTGTTTGAAAAAGTTATCAATGTTTTAACTGTCATTTCTGCGGTTGGTAAAAGTTTTTACAAAGATTAAAATCGATATAAATATTTTCTGTTTTTTGTTCTTCTCAGCTGAACTACTCGGTCCCAGCCATGATGGTGGTGTTGATCTTCATCAGTTTTCAGCAGCAGGCGTACGTCTCTGAGACCAACCTGCCCGCTCTCATCCTGCTCCTCTTACTCTACGGGTACGCTAAAGCAGACAACAGTTCTTCAGGCTTTTTTTTTTTTATCCATTTTAATTCTTGCACCAGATCATCATCTAAATAAATTTATATATTTTTTGTTTTTGTTAAACAATGCCTCTGAACATTAAAAACAATTCAGCATTCATTGTTAATTTGCCTGAATTGCTCCTGGGCCCTCATATATCAATCGTACTTATCGACGATGGAACAATTTTACACACTGTGTGGTATTTTTTGTACTTGTCAATAGAAATGTTCCTAAATATAAGAACAGCTCTGACCGTGCACAGGGGCGCAGATAGGATTTTCAAACTGGGGGGTAAGTTCCAATGTACCCTCCCCCAAACACACACACACACACGTACGTACACATACACAAACCATTACAAGCGCCTTACCTAGAGCTCAGTCAGTTTGTGTAATTTCATCCGACGGTTTACGAAAAAACTAACACTTTTATATACGTGTTTGAAGCCCTTGTGCAATGGAACGCTGGCAACAAAGCTCTGCCTGATCAACGCAATCCAAGTCAGTCATTTCTTATTCTCCCAATCAATTAACCAAAACCTCATGCTTTATGCAAAACATTAAATGATTTTCAGCATACCAATCTTTACAGAAAACATAAACGCCCTAAAAAACTGCACATAAAATATATTTAAAAACAATATTCACTTATAGGGTTGGCCATTGTTTGATTTTGAACGATTCCAATTCCTTGTTTCAATTTCGGTTCCTATCGATTCCCGATTCCGATTCTTTGAAGACATGACATGTTTTACACGAGCCAGCTAACCACAGGTCCTGCTTGATGAAATAATCTTAACTTCAACATGAATTTTAATTCTATGAACAATAACATCACCTTCACTTAGACTAAAACATGTTTTAGAGAAAAAAAGAAAAAGACTTGCAGCACAACCAGTGTGTTTGTTTCTGACCACAACCAAAGTCTGGAAGAAGCCTCTGGGATGAGAGGCTAAATGTCTCCAACATGTCCAGAAACGTCCAGCTGTTTTCAGCTAAAACTCTCAGGATGATCATGTCCAGGATGACTGAGAACTACACCTCCATGCAGCAGCAGCATTCAGTCAGAACAGGAAGTGAAACTTAGATGTAGCTGCTGTCAGTAACAATCTAACAGATTTTAAAAATTAAAACTCTCAACAAATAGTTCAGAAAGGAAATTAAAATGTTTAAAGCTTTGTGTGTGATTTATTATTATTATAATTATTTATTGTGGCAGAAGTTGGTGTGGTCCACCACAGAGAAGCTGCTCTAGCATGATGACTTTAATTATTCTACAGGTTATTGTTCAGCCTTCTGACGCTCACTCTCACACACATACACACATACACAGACGAGTGTTGGTGAGCGGCTGCGTCTGACTGCTGACACTCCGTTTGTGTTTTCATTTCTGTAGTGAGACAAACTCACCTCACACCGTCCAGAGTTTGTTCTTTAAAGCTTCTATTAAATCCACCGTGTTGACGTATTTAACAAGTTTCCTCTACGCTGCAGGAGTTAAAGTTACATGACGGAGTAAAAGTTCGCCAGACGCGTTCGTTTATATCTGGGTGGGGGGAGGGGGGACTCGGTGCTGCACACAGACATCTGGTGTGATCAGCTCTGAAAAACGTTGATCACAATTTGCAGATCACGTTTATTTTTCATGGAGATCGGCCTCTTCCGTCGGCATTCTAGGAATCGAAACTAGGAATGAAATAAAAAACTTTGAAAGATTCCAGGAAAAACTAACAGTTGGAACCGGTTCCAATCGAAACTTTTCAGCCTCTGACCAATAGATGTTCCTTCGTATTGTTACGTTATTTAGAAATTTTCATTATATTTGGAAAGTTTTAATTTATACATATATAAATGAAGCTCTTTTTAAGTTTTATATTTTACCTTTTTTATGATTATGTGACACACTTTGACTTCCACACATAACGCATCGGGATCTGCCTCTTTTTTACGACTTTTTTTACATTGTCGCTACGTCTGTCACATTTGCGGTGTTTTTACCATCATTTCCAAATCCATCACGTCCCAAAGAAGGTTAAAACAAACAAGCAAACCCAACGTTTGGAGCTTGTAAGCTCCACACACCTCTAGTGTAGTACCAGCTGTCTGATGCTGCAGCAGCATCCATCTTCCTGGCTGGATGAGTGAATTTCTTCGTCAGAGTCAATATTCTGCTTCATAATCAGAGTCAGTCACGACCAGACAAAGTGATCAGTCAACAAAGACCAGACCTGCCGGCAATTATATGTTTTATCTAATATTTGCCCTCTTCATGCTGCGTGCATCTCCTCCTCTCCCCGACTGGGAGCCTCTCAGCGGTCAATGGGCAATCAGGCGGGGTACACCTGGGACAGAGAGCCAGTCCATCGCAGGGCAACACAGAGACACACAGGACAATCATGCACACACACACACACACACCTAGGGACAATTTAGACAGACCAATCAACCTAACAGTCATGTTTTTGGACAGTGGGAGGAAGCCGGAGTACCCGGAGAGAACCCACACATGTACAGGGAGAACATGCAAACTCCATGCAGAAAGATCCCAGGCCGGGAAGCGAATCCAGGACCTTCTTGCTGCAAGGCTACAGCTCTAACCACTGCGCAACCGTGTTCCTTATCCACAAATTATTTTACCTAATTAATTATGTCTGTGCGGAAACAGCTTCATCACATAACTGGTGTCAGATCCCATAAAAGACACCTGTGACCGACAGGAGTCTGACGTTGTAGCATGGCTGATCTCGTGTTATTGGAGGATTTGGCAGAGTGTGCACCCCGGAGGGAACACGTCTTCAGTGAGCACACTGAGCTGCTTGGTGAGAATCCAGAGTAGCCCCTGAGCAGATACTGCTTCCTGAAGGAGATCCTTCTGGAGTTATGTCCAACTTGAGATAGCAGACCAATCAGGCGTCTCACAGCCATCGCTGAGCTACTTTATGAGAACTATGGAGTTTTAAGGGTGAAGAATCGGGCAGTTTGTTTGCTTTCTTTATTTATTCTCCACTTCAACAACAACAACTTCTCAGTGTCAAAAAAAAACTGGGATATTCTTCACAAGGATTCTCCAGAACCTCCTCCCTTCCTGCACCTGTAACACACCAAGAACAGTAGAATACATGGACACACTCTCCGCACTGTCACACATAGGTTTCTAAAGAGTTGAACTGATGCCCGATGGATGGTTCCCTCCACCGCCATCTTGGCCACATCATGCATTTCATCCCTCCCTGGAAATACAAAAATGGAGGCGAGAGTGGGACTGAGGGTGGGGGAGTCGATGTAGCTACTAGCTAACTAAGCTAACCAAGGCTAATAAAGTGACTCTGCAACCCTCTGCCTTCTAGGCTGTAACACTTGTAACGTGAGGCTGAGGTCTTCCCTGGAACAAGCAGGGGGGCTAGCTGCTAGCGTTGACAGCTCATATTTAGTTCAGTTAATCTTCTGCATCTTTGCCTCAGTTTTTTGCTCTCACTGAAGTTTTTTTTTTTTTTTTTTTGCTGTTTTGTTTTTGGGAAGAATGCAGGGATTTCCTGCATGAGCTTTAAATGATGTAGTGTGACCAAATGTGGTTAGTTGAGGTAGGGCTGCTCGATTATGGCAAAAATAATAATCACGATTATGGTGACTGAAATTGAGATCACGATTATTTAGGACGATTTTTCAATTTATGTTGATTTTATTTGTTTTTATTCAGTCATAAAACTGCTCAGGGCACAATCAGGACGAAAATAAGAAACAAGATGATCACTAAAATAACTCCTGATTCCCAGTATAAAAAGACCAATATACTTATAGTTCATAGTCTATGACCCAAGGCCTTGGTTTAACTCATTTAAGTCTAACCAGTACAGACCCAAATACCAATATCTTGCAAATACTGACAGCAAGAATTATACTGTGGCATTCATAACAAATACATGCAAATAAATTGATGTTCACAAAAAATTGCATAATACGTATTTAGTCGTGTCAAGGTGCTGTAGGAGAGTGCACTAGCACCGTATCCTCAGAGAGATTAGTTATTATTTATCAGCGTGAGGAACTTATTTCTACCTTATTTATAAACTATTTATTTACAAGTCCATCAGTTAATGTAATAATTGTCCCAACCACAGCTGCACCCCCCACCCCCAACCCGGTCTCACAGCAATCGGGGCAAGCTGCACGTGTGTTTAGCGCGCCGCACGCGCACATTTAGCCGTTTTTAGTGGCTCAGGAGTCCGCAGGTGCGGTGTGTGTCACTCACTCTGGTTACTCCAACAGGGAGCCGGCTCCGAGAGCTGTTTTTTTAGCGACCGACATCGCTACATCATTCCCTTTCCTAATGTCCTGAAGAACGGTCCGGAGAGCAGGCGGTGTTTAGCTAACCTGCAGGAAACGTCGACGATAGTTATCCAGAAAGTAGCTAAGGGTTACCAGAGATGTTTCTGAGGTGTTCACTAGATACTTTTAAGTTAAAAAGTCAAGAAGGGGGTCTGAAAAGCTGCTAGAAATAGCGTCAAAGTCGCTAAATTGGCAACACTGTGGGAGGAGCGCTTCATTTGCAACTCGGGGCAGCGCAGGCGGGAGGAGCAAATAATCGGCTTGTTTTGTTTTTTATAATCGTTCAAAACTCAGATCGTAATCGTGATTAAAATTCGATTAATTGAGCAGCCCTAAGTTGAGGGTGTTTCTGTATGCAAATGACTGAGTACGCACTTGTGGGATCTATCAGCATTCGACTGCGGAGGAACATGTGTACGAGTGGCCACCACGTGTTTCATAAATCAGCATTTTGGTCATGCGTACAAACGTTCTAAATTTCATTAGTAAGATGGAGTATAAGACAGTTTCTATGTCTGTTTCCGATAAACAGCAGCCCTGAAAGTCTTAAACATAGATTATTTTTGCACACTGATTATTTAATGTCATATTAAATAACAAACATTTTATCTTTGATGGACTTTTAATGTCCAAAACTCACCAAAGCAGTGCTCACCTCTAACAGAAAGGATATTTTATTCCTTGTAGGTGGTCGATAACTCCTCTGATGTACCCAGCATCCTTTGTCTTCTCCGTCCCGAGCACGGCTTACGTTGTGCTGACCTCCATCAACCTTTTCATCGGCATCAACGGAAGCATGGCCACCTTTGTCCTGGAGCTGTTCGTAGATGAGGTACAAACATTTTATTTTCTTCATTTATTTCATTCAAAATAAAAACAAATTAAACATATAAACAATAAGAAAAACATAACAAAAAATTAAATTTGAACGAAAAGGAGCAGAATGAAGAAAACATCTTATAATTTCTGCCCCCTTTTTCCAGTAGAAATAATCCATTTATATATAATTATCATTTGTCACACACATACAGATTCATTTTAAACTTTTTCCTGTTCTAAATTCCAGTGCGATCATGATCATTGATTTAATTTAGATTTTCATAATTATTTAGGACACTCAATTTGGTACTTTTTTGAATATATTAAATGACAGAGTTTTTTAAATTTCCCTTTTAAGGTTATTCCATCATTTAACACCATTTACAGATATATTCCATTCCTTAATTTTAGTTCTAAATCTAGGTTTTGTAAACACATCAGTTTCTTTCAGCATGTAATTACTAGTTCTCTTTTCAAATATCCCATGAACATTTGTTGGCAGAGTACCTAAACTGGCTTTATACATGGTTTGTATGATTTTCCAGTCTATTAAATCATGAAATTTCAGTAATTTATATTTAATAAACAATGGGTTCGATGGATCTCTACAGCCACTATAATTGATGATTCTCAGAGCTCTTTTCTGTAAAATAAATAAGGGTTGTGTATAGTTTTTGTATGTTGCTCCCCAGATTTCTACACAATAAGTCAAGTATGGAACAATCAGTGAATTGTACAATGCCAACAAACCAGAATTAGTCAGTAAAAACTTGACTCTATGTAATACTCCTAAGGATTTGGCAATTTTACCTTTTATGTAACTAATATGGGATTTCCATGTCAAGTCTTCATCAATAAGAGCTCCAAGAAATTTAGTTTCTTTTACTCTTTGAATTGCAATCCCATCTATTTCCAATGACACATCACTATTATTTTTATCATTAAGCAGTATAACATTTGTTTTATTAAGATTCAGTGTCAATCTATTTATATCAAACCAGTTTTTAATTTTAATCAGTTCATCATGTATCACTTTAGCCACCTCCTCAATATTTGATCCTGAGTAAAACAGTGTTGTATCATCAGCAAATAGAATGGTACCGAGTGTCTTAGATACATTTACCAAGTCGTTAATAAACAAAATGAACAGTTTTGGTCTGAGGACCGACCCTTGTGGCACTCCACAATTAATGTCACATAGTTTTGATTTATGGTCCTTTATCTGAACAAACTGTTTCCATTTTTCTAAATAAGTTTTAACCCATTAATGAGCCACACCTCTTATTCCATACTGACTTAATTTTCGAAATAACCTTGAGTGATCAATGACGTCAAAAGCTTTTTTCAAATCAATGAAAACACTAACAAAGTCATTTTTATTGCCAATTGCTGTTGATATTTTATCCGTTAATTCCATTATTGCCATTGCTGTGGAATGTTTAGTTCTAAACCCATATTGTTCATTGTTTAAAATATTATTTTTTTCGATGAATTTATCCAACCTTGATACAAATGAACTTGATACAATTTGAACTTTTACTGACGTGCTGACAATGATTCCTGAACTCTTCTGTGCAGAAACATGGCTGCATTCATTCCTGCTTTTACTCAATTTTGTGGATGATTTTGTTTCAACAGCATCTGAACGAGATCAACAGAATCTTGAAGAAAGTGTTTTTGATTTTTCCACATTTCTGCTTGGGACGGGGGCTCATCGACATGGCTAAAAACCAGGCGCTGGCTGACGCCTTCCAGAGGCTGGGTATGATTAAACTGGATATAACTGTCAGGATCTTTCTTAGTGAGCTGAATGATGGCACATCAGCTGTTCTCTGTGTTTTATGATGTCTCTGTGTCCCGCTGCAGGAGCCAAGCCAAACCTTGACCCTTTTCAATGGGACTTTGTGGGGAAAAATTTGTTTGCAATGGCAGCCCAGGGTGTAATCTTCTTTGTTTTCACCGTGCTCCTTCAGTACAAGTTTTTTATTTACTTCAGGTAAGTGAATCTCTCTTATTTCCTGGTTTGGTATTGTTTCCTGTCCTCGTGTTGTTCAGTTCCCACATAGGTGCTGTGTGGGAGAGCGAGTCACAAATGAATGAAAATGATAATTATCCCAAAATAATTACAATTTTCATTCTTTTGCTTTATTTTTTGGAACACAGTGATCGTGAAGTTTAACGTTCCTCAAAACAGATGAGACTCAAGTAGCTTGTTCATGGGCATAAACCAAGTAAAAAGGTTTTATCTTACAATATTCCATCATTCAAATTAGATTGTTTCTTTTTGTTCAGGCCGTGGTGGAGTGTCCCCCAGCTGCCTCCTCTGGGCACTGAGGATGAGGATGTTGCCAGGGAACGAGAGAGGGTGAAAAGTGGGAAAGCTCAGTCGGACATTCTCACCATGATAGACCTGAGCAAGGTTGGGACACAAACATGGACGAAACGGTCTTAAAGATGACACTTATGCTGTCAAAACACCTGTTACACAACAAAAACACACTTGTGGTGTTGACTGCATCTACATTAGTGGCAACAACCATGTTGCTATAGCAACACCTTCATGCACTTATCTTATGTACTCAAGCACGTGGTGATAGAAGGATTGACCTCAACCTAAACACAACATCCTCACAGATGTTCATGATTGTTGTAAAATATCAGTATTGTAAATATTCTTTCTTTCTGTTGTTCAGGTTTACAAATCAGGCCGGAAGCCAGCAGTGAATCGACTTTGCCTCGGGATTCCTCACAGTGAGGTGAGAGATTTATTCCCAGACTCGCTGGATGATATGATCACACAGAAGTCCTGTATTTCTAGGATTTGCGTTGGTGAAGCCTTTTTGACTTCACAACACATTTGAAGTATGAACATATCAACACTGTGTTGACTTGGGTCTGCTCTCCAGTGTTTCGGGTTGCTGGGGGTGAACGGAGCCGGGAAAACCTCGACATTCCGCATGCTGACTGGAGATACGCCGATCACATACGGAAAGGCTTTCCTGAGCCATCACAGGTGCTTCTCCACCTCTGCACTGACTCAAATCCTGCTAGATTGTTCTCCACTAACTCAGCTGTGTGTGTGTTTCTCAGCGTGCTGACTGAGATGGAGCAAGTCCACCAGCTGATGGGTTACTGTCCACAGTTTGATGCCATCAGTGACCTGCTGACGGGGCGGGAACATCTGGAGCTGTATGCTCGTCTGAGGGGGGTTCCAGAGGAGGCTGTCACCAAGGTAACTAAATCTTAAGGGGTTCTTTTACTTTATTTTTGATACATGTGCAGTGGTCTCTAGTAGGAATGAGCGCTGTGTGTGCCATACTCTTAAGAAAAAAGCTCCAGTGTGCTTGTTTCAGCACAGAGAATTCAGCCAGAGGAGAAAGTAGCTTCAGATTTGAACAGGATTTGGAGTCTAACTTCTGACATTTGGACATCTCGCCTCTAATGGAATAACAGCAACACGACTCTTCCACTGTCTCTTATTGATTTGCAACGTTGATGTTTTATCTTCACAAATAAAACCAGCCTGAAGGCATTCTGCTGTGTGATGGGGTTGCTAATGCTAACGGTTAGCTTCTGCTAGTCGAGACGTTTTCTAGGGTGTTTCCTGAGCGTTAAAACAACAGCCTTTCCCGTCGCGACTCAATATGACTTAGTCCAAGTGACAGCGTGACATAGCTCTGTGGCTGATCATTTTCAAAAATAGATGGTTTCTCGGTTAAGGACCTCTTTATGGAAGACAGCTGAAGCTAGAGTCATAAAAGAGTGCAATCCTTCTTTAATTATTCAGACACATTTTTTGAGCTAGTATTTGTAGGAACTGAGATAATAAGTTTGAAGGAGATTTTTCTTTTCAGAGGACATTATCAGACTTCCACGAGTGGTGAAGTTTCCGTTCTGCTCTGTAGGTGGCGCAGTGGGGGGTTAAGAAGCTGGGCCTGACCCAGTACTCAGAGCAGGAAGCTGGAGGCTACAGCGGCGGCAACAAGAGGAAACTCTCCACAGCTATCTCCTTCATTGGGGCTCCGTCTGTTATTTTCCTGGTGAGAGCTTTACATTTCACTCAGAATGATTTCCTTAAACAACTTAAAGACGACCTGCATTCATGGATTCTTTCCTTTTTTCCATATCAGGATGAGCCAACCAGTGGTATGGACCCCAAAGCCAAAAGGTTTTTGTGGAACTGCATCGTCAACGTCACTAAAGAGGGTCGAGCTGTCGTGCTCACCTCCCACAGGTGCGAAACGAAGACATTTAGAGTTTAAATGTTCTTAGAGAGATCTAAGCCATAACGATGATATTTTCTGTGTGACCAGTATGGAGGAGTGTGAGGCTCTTTGCACCAGGATGGCCATAATGGTCAACGGCAGGTTTCAGTGTCTGGGATCTGTGCAACACCTGAAAAACAGGTAACAACACACACACACACACAAGTTCACAATGCCATTTTGACCGTGTCACAGGTTCCGTCAAACCTAGACAATTCCAAAAAAGGGAAAAGAGGTGGAGCTGAGGGTGGGGCTGTAAGGCTGGGATCAAATGACGACACCCGTTGAAGCGATGTAGCTACAAGCTAACGCGGAGGTGGGAGCTAAGCTAACGGAGGTAGCTACCTAGCTACAACCGGAGTTAGTTGTGCACAACACCGGAGCTTCTGAGTCAGAGATGCGCCGAGCTGCCGCTGAGGGGAGAGAGACCATACCGATAGTCGGAACCGAGCTCTACCTACATGTTATATTAAATGCACTGGGTTTTACCATATTACATTTAAATGTCATGGTTAAACAGTACAAGTTAAAATCTAAGCTCAGCTAGTGCAAGAGCGGCAGTGACCTAAAATACAAAAATACAATTTTACTTACTGATAAAATGAAGTAGAGACTCCTTGGATGCTCTATTAGTGCGATTAATACCACAGCAAGTCATTTTGTCCAACAATTGCACAAATAATATCCAAAAAAAGAATACACAAACGCTGCAACTAATGGTCCAAGTTGAGAGACTGAAAATGGTGGAACAGTTTTCAGGCGAGGCCGAGGCTCAGGCTGAGGCCTTTCCCCGGACCTAGCTCTGTGGTCACGTGGGTCTGATGCTCATTAATTATTCAGACTTTTAGGTATTTAATACACTTAAACAGAAGAGTGACAAAAAATTCACCCCCCTCAGAGTTCTCATGAGTGTAAACTAGATCTATTAAACCTAAAACACGTGTTGGTACCAGGTACCATGCTGTAAACATGTTTATTTCTGCTGTGAAATTGGTATTTTTAACATGGGAGTCAATGAGGATTTGCTCACTTCTGACACCAGCCCCTAGTGGATGAGGGTGGAACTGCAATTTTTGTTACTTCCTGTTTGACTTCATTTCTAGACCCGAATTATGGGGGCTTGGTCATTATAAGTCTCCTGAACTGTTATGTGTTTAAGTAATAAATGTGTTTTTGTGTTGTTCAGGTTTGGTGATGGATACACCATCATCCTCCGTCTGTCAGAAACTAAAGCTGACCCTGACGACTGTCCTGTTGATGCCTATATGAGGACGTCTTTCCCCAGCATCGAGTTGAAGGAGAAACACCAGAGCATACTTCAGTACCAGCTGTCCTCGCACGCCTGCTGCCTCGCTCACATCTTCGATGCGCTGGCCAACAACTACGAGGAACTCGGCATCGTAGACTTCTCTGTCTCACAGACCACTCTGGACCAGGTGAGAGGGAGGAGGCTGTGGGGGGATGTCTGAGAGACGTGATGTTAATGTTTACTGAATATCAGTAACTGATTCAGAGAGAAGATAAGTGAAAACAGTAAACTGAAAAAATTAATCATTTTATTTTTGTAGGTATTCGTGAGCTTTGCTAAGGAGCAGACGGATGACGACTGCCTCGCAGATGTGGTCATAAATAACGGGGCGGCACAAGACCGCTTCATCGCCAGAGTTAACTCTCTCACCATCGCGCCGCAGCCACCGATCACACCTCCCCAAAAGAGGATGTCTCCTCGGCTTCCCGCTAAATCACCTGACAATCTCCCAAAAGTAACTAAACCTAAAAAGGCCAAAGTCGGCAAGGCCAGTTCCAGTGACGACAAAAGCGGCGGCGCGCCTTTGAAGAGGTTACCTCAGGCCGAGGAGAACAGCAGCACTCAGAGTGAATCCAGTCAACCTCACAGCTCGAAACACAAAGAGAAGAGCTCCAACAAAGATCCTTCTGCGCTGTTCATAGTCGGCACCAGTTCACGGGAAAGCTCGCTGTGAAAGGTTAAAGGGCGCGATGCCACACAAGAGGACCAAACTCAGATATGTTCATTCGAATGCTGCAAACTTGTGCAACATGACACAAACCAAATCAGCAAAACAAGGAACTAAAGTCGAATCAAAGCTAATCCTTCATCCTGTTGGCGGCTGTGCCTTGTTCACCACTTCACCGGCGGTGTTGAATCATAAATGTGACAGAATCAGTCTCGTCTTCTCAGAGCAGTGGCTTATTTATCCTAAACGGTTATTACCGCATGCATGCCTCGGTGTGAAAACACAGCGTTGTGTTTCTCAGGACCTTTTGATCTTTTTCAGTCTTACTCTGCTCGTCGGCGCACTTTACAGAAAAGCTGCTGCAAATACTAAAACAGTAGCTGGTTGCATGTGCAACGTGTTCTCATTAAGAGGATCTTACCTGAAGCGTCTGATGGTTATAAACCTGTTTGCTGTATCTCTTTAATGTTATATTGTTTTTAAGTCCAATATTTATTCATATTTTTATTTATTCTGTGAGATTTCTAGTTGTTGTTTCTGTACAATTGAAGGAATTATGTACAAGACGAGTTCTTCTTTTTATCTTGGAAGTTATCCTCCAAACTTGCTGAATGTCAGAAGTTTCCGTCTCTTACAGCTGGACTTCCTGTTGTCCTGAAAAAGCTCCAGACTCGGCGTTGATTTAACTGCTGTAAGTGATTTTTATGCCAAACTCTTATAAATCCAATCAAAGAAAAATATTTTTGAACAATCTAAAATGGAAATGCATTGTCTTTGAAGGAATGTTGTTTTTAAGATGTAGTTGTTTATTTGTTTTGAACCAAACAACCCAGATCAGCTGATCTAAAACAGGCTGCTACTGCACTGAAATGCACCGTTCTAGCTTTCAGTGTTTGCTGCTGTGGCGACCAAAGCAACAACGATGCAGGACTTTTATCTTAAAATGTGAATGCACTTGTTAAACATTAATTGAGGAGTGATCAGGTTGAATGTCTGTCTGGGCTGACAGCTCTCACTCCAGTGTTAATGTCAACTACATCTAGTAGAGTGATGAAATATCTAAGTGTACTGAAATGATGCAAAACCTAAAGGTTAGGTTAGGTCAATTATCGTCTTGTTTTGCAGTAAAAGTCTTCAATCCTGAATGTGGACCACCACATGAACATCATTTAAATAAATGAAATTTAAAACAATGTTTTTGTCATGAAAAGAAAAAAATAATTCTTTTTCCAGTGTTTTCTTTTGCTGCAGTGGCTATTATTGTGTTTTGTGTGTTGTTTTTTGTTATTCTTTAGTCTCTGAGAGGCGGAAAGCTCTTTATTTGTTCACTCTACAGCCAAAGCAAGCTCATATTTCTGTTGCTGTTTTTGTTGAAACTTTACAAAGCAAAATAATCTTCTGTTGCTCCTGAAGACTACTTTCAGCTCCTAAATGTAAATAAAACCTAATTAAATTCAGGCATAGTCGTTTTTGTTTCGGCAAACGTCATCAAAGAGGGTCAATTTACCAAAAACATCAAATGTTTCTCTGTATAAGATGCCTTCCTACGATCGACGGACCTAGTACAACGTAAGTCACGTTAAAATACAGTAATTTTGAAAAGAATATTGTTTGTCAGGAATCTTGGCGTGACCTTTGACCCAGCTCTCACCCTGGATTCTCATGTCAGTTCTCTTGTTCGCTCTTCCTTCTTCCATCTCAGGAACATTGCTAAGCTGAGTCCCATTCTGTCCCGCTCTGAACTTGAGACAGTTCTCCACACCTTCATCTCCTCACGCTTAGACTATTGTAACTCTCTTTTCACGTTTCTGATTAGAACCTCCCTGAACCGTCTACAGGTGGTTCAGAATGCCTGTGCTCGGCTTCTGACCAAGTTCTCCAAACACACCCACATCACCCCGCTTCTCCTCCAGCTTCACTGGCTACCAGTCAACTTCAGGGTTCATTTCAAGATCCTGGTTCTGGTCTATAGGGCCCTACATGGACAAGCACCATCTTACATTGGTGATCTTCTCAGTCCCTACACCCCCAGCAGGTCCCTGAGGTCCAGTGATCAAAGTCTACTGGTTGTGCAGCACCAGGCTAAAGACCACAGGTGACAGATCATTTGCTGTTGTGGCTCCCAGACTCTGGAACTCTTTCCCCCTGAGCCTGAGATCAGTGGACTCAGTGGTCTCCTTTAAAACGAAGCTGAAAACACACCTGTTCAAGCTGATTTTGGTGTGACCTTCATCACCATCCTCTTCTTATTGTGCCTTTCCCAGGATCCACTGACTTCCCTCTTTCCTATTAATTTTATCTCTCCCTTTCCTTACATTTTTTAAGCACAATTTTTTTTCTTCTCATTTTAAACATATTCTTAATCGCTTATTGAAATCTTTTTTTTATTGTGGCAAGGTGGAGAAACGAGGGCCCAGACGGGATTCGATCCCCAGACTACGTGTCTCGCGCGCTAACCAGTCGGCCAAAGGGACATCCCCTTGGTCAAGTAGCCAGGGCGGGCGCATGATCAATCGGGACACACTGTTAAATTATACTTTAATCTTTTTGTATTTGTGAAGCGCCTCGTGATTATTATCTTGAGCTGCACTGTATAAAAGATCGATTTATTTCTAACGAAGGTGATGAACGCTTATAAGGATGAAAGTACAAAGCAGTGATATATCTTGTGTTGGTTTAATCTTTGACTAGTCTTTAGAGAGCTGTTGTCCTCTGGCGGCAATTTAGTGATACTACAGAACAATTGAAAAAAAAAACGGACTGGTGTGACGAAAGAACACCCAACCAAAGTGCAAAATTAAAATTTACATAGTAAAAACTCCAACCCAAAGTTTACTTCCGTTTTTGTGATATTCTTTACAATTTAAATTTTATTTTTAATTTTGATATTATGAGAGCCTCTAGATAAAAAGTCACTTCGTCTTCTTCTTCTCCAGACACGTCTATGCTTCTTCTTCCCCAATTAGTTTACCATGTGTGCTGAAAAACTGCCTCGGCCAGTCTACTACCTTGATACCGGTTTGAAATAACAATTTTTAAGCTATTGCGTTTGAATGTATTCTATGTTTTTGTCATGTGAGTTTTAATTTAATTTAACTTGTATAAATAGTTTCGTGTGCTGGTTTTAACAAGAGCTGGTGTGATCAGAAGGAAGATTGCAATTAAAGTAAAGTCACAAAATAGCCACAAGAGGGCGATAGTAGTTCGACGTCAATATAAGACAAAGATCTAATGATACAAGAAAAATCTCTGCTTTGCACTTTTACGTTTGCTTTGCTTAATATGCTTCAACTAGCTAGACTCAAATGTCTCATACTTTAGTTTAACTTTTTTATTTTTTAAACAACAATCGTGTAGCTATATTTCATTCCAAGAGTTCTGTTGGACTAAAGTTTGTCCTAAAGAGGAAATTAAGGTTTGTCCGTATAATAGTCTTTACTATGAAACGACATGGAGGGAACACTCTTGTCTTTTTCACACATCTTCGTCGGAAGATATTTTTGCTCGTTTCATAAACTAGAAGCTAGCTTGCACTTCTGATGTTTTGACTTTTGTATTTGTGCCTACACTCTGTCTTTTTGTCATACTTTTCGCGCAGCTTTTCAATTTCGTCTTTGAAAAAAAATGGTTGTTTTGACAAACGCTGATGAACAACAGGATTATATGTGAGTGCCAATTTCTATTTTTGCGTGAGCCAGTTATTTGATAGCATTAGCCCAAAGTGCTTTATCTATCTAACCTTAACCCTACATCCATATTTATTTAATGTCATTTAATTGATTGAGACACCGCAGGTTGCATGATCATTAACCAAACACCACATGCGTTCAAGTGGCGGGTTTGGTAGTTCAGATTTAGACGTTTCAAAACCAGTTAAGTGCCTGTTAGCTCTTAGCCGCTAACTAGCTAGTTTATTTGTCCTTGATTTTTTTTATCCATCCATCAAAATCCAATTATTGTTCATTTAACAATAGAGTCGCACTTCGTTGTCATTCTGAACGTGTCTGTGAACTAAATCACATATTTCACATCCCGGAAGAGAAAAATAAACAAAGGAGGGCGTATTATTTATAAAATGTGCTTTAAAGCGTTAATGTTCGTTTTCTTAACTGTTTAACCTACAAAGGTTTCAGTGTCAGGACGATCCTAACACTCCCCGCTGGAGACTGGTTTATGTTGCTGATAACGTGGAGCGAAGTCTAAAAACAGGATCAGCTGGTTAAAGTTAGCATCAGTCCCAGCGTAGGATGCTCCACACCCACTGACCTACATCTGAAACTGCTGCAGGATGCTCAGTTTTCCCTGTCTTGATTCACTTACCGGTAAACACAGCTGAGATCAACGAGAAGCAGCACAGAAAGATGAGGAAAATATTTCTGCTGGTTTTTATTTGTCAGCTTTAGGGCTGCACAAAATATCGCAAATACATCGTCATCGCGATATCGGCATGCTCAATATGCATATTGCACAGAACAGATAAATATCGCAATGAATGGTCAGCTCAAATGTTTGCTACACATAATGCATTCTGTCAATCTCATAGGTCAGATGCCTGCCCCCGAGGCAGACGGCACTTTATTTTGATGATTAGCAAACACCTGCGTTAGCTTAGTTCTGCTCTTTCTGCTGATTCTTCTTTTCCCGGGATCCACTGATCGCCTTTTCTTGTTCCTTTCCTCACATATTTTGCTTTTCTCATTTTTATGATTTTTTTATTTCCTTGTTTTTGATTATTTTTTTCCTGAGTTAAGTTTTTATTTATCGCAAGTAGTATCGTCATCGCAATATTAATCATTGTTATCGCATATCGCAGGTTTTCGCAATATCGTGCAGCCCTAGTCAGCTTCCTTCTGTTTATTCAGTCAGTGCCATCATGCAAACGTGGTGTGTTGTAATGAAGAGGTAGGAAGAAAGTCAACTGCTGTTGATAAAAGCAAGAACTAAAGAGACGGGCTTCTGCACAATATTCCTGTGGGTTTAGCGTCACTGATAGATGCCTGGTACTTTTACTACATTTCTCTAAGAAGAGTCTGCAGCCATCACACAAAGATGCGTCTCCTTTGGGGTTGCTCGGTTTACACGAGTCTAAAAAAGTTCATAGGATCCAGCAATTTTGAGGAAAATCTGTTAAGCAAAATATTATTAACCAGTTGTTTTTGATGAAGCAGTGTTTACAGCCTCGTGGTTTTTATCTTGAGAGACTCTATAGAAAAGATATTTTCTTCTTTTCTTCTTCTACAGAAAAGAGGTCAAGAGTGAATAAACCAGAAAGACCTAGTTGAATTAGAGATCCTTGTATTTTAGTGTTTTTTTTGTGTTTGTCCAGCCTGATAGAGGAGCGTAAATGCTCCTCACTGCCCTGCTCTCCAGCTAAGCGAGTGTCTCCTGCCAAAAAGAAGCAATTTTACATCAATCAAGCCATCCGTAACTCTGACCTCACTCCTCGTGCCAAAGGCAAGAAGAGCCTTCGCCGACAGGAAAACAGTACGTTTATTACTCTCAGGTTAAAAGTGTCTGTTTTAGGCTGGAAAACAGAAAAGTTCAGAAACGTGATTTTAAAGCCTTTTGAAGCTCCCGGCTTTAAGGAGTCATTTCACTTGTCTGATTCTGTTCCTCTACTCTCAGCACGCTATCTCACCAATCTCCTTGAGAAAGATGAATGCTCCAAAGATGACCTGGAGGTCCGCAGTAACCCGGCCATTCCGTCCATCTTCACCGAAGCCTGCACTAACGGAAGCTACATAGAGGTGCGTGTCTGAGACGCACTTTAGCGGCAGCTCGGTGTGTGTCTAGTGAGTTAACTAATTCAGAGGATGTGTTGTGTTATGACATCATCTGGGCGTCGTCGTAGTCGTGGAACGACTTCATGAATTGCTCTGGTGAGGAGCAGGAGAGGCTGCTGTCTCTGCTGGAGCAGGAGGAGGCCAAGAGGAAAAACTACAACAGCCAGCTCCTCAAAGACCAGAGGAACAGTGAGTTTAACTGTTTGTTTGTTTGACACATGGCTGTTTGGCTGACTAACGCTCATCTTTCCACAGTCTACCCTGCCTTTACCGCTCAGGACTGCTACTTAAGGATTGATCGCAGACTCCGAGTGACTCTGAGGAGGAAACAAATACCCATGGTGGGTGTGGTCTCCTCATTGCTTCTTTAAAAGTAGATTTTTTTTATTGTCTAAGAAGCTTGACTGAAAGAATTCAGCTTTTTAAATCTTCTTTTTTGGGCCTACATAATTATAAGACAGCTTACAGACATGTCTTCTGTTTATTTCTCTAAACGGCTGTTAAAATATCCATCCCGGTTTTCCATGATCTCCGAGTTCTTGTTTGTTTTTCTGTCTTCCTTAAAAAAACTTATTTAGCTTTTCTTTTTCTAAGGGAACGCTGGAAGTTCTTGAGGAAAACCTTTTGAGCTTCTTCAGCGCCGAGCCTCGCTCCGTTTACACGACCATTCTTGGCAGCAGGTAGAAATCCTCTCTCTCTGTCCTGAATATTCACCTCTCCTCAAAAGCCACGGATGAATTTTCCTAAAAACAAAGAGTACGTCGGTAAGTCCGTGAACCATAGACAACCTGCAGCATCGCTTCTTATCGTTTTATCTGCTTTATTAATCCACAAACTGCAGGAGCACGGTTGGATAATTTATAGGGAAAAGGAATATCCCGGGATTTTTTCTTTACGCTAACAAGCCTCCAGATTCCTGGATTGTCTCGTCGGTTTTTGAGAGGACACATCCTCCACCGATGCAGCGGCTCTCTAAATTGCGTTAACACATTTCTGCGTCCCGTTGCTCGTTTGCACGATCGGCCTACGTTCACTAAGGCTGAATCCCCACACTGATGGGCACTGATGGCGGACTTGCCCACCTGGAAAAGCAATTTCTATTGGATTAGATGAAACCTTCATGGAGCTGATAGAGAAGCTGAGTCATTTGTGTAGCGGGGCAAACAAAAGCAGGATGTGAGGAAATGGGAGGTAATTGGTCATAAATAGACACGCCAGATTGACGAGTACAGGTAAAAAGGCTCAAAAGTAAATTGTTGCTCAAATTGATTGTGAATGAGGAAGTCACGGTGCTGTTTGTTGATGTTTGTGAACCAGCTTTGAGAGGCTGCTGCTTCATGCTATCTGCCAGTATATGGACCTGGTCTCTGCAAGTGAGTAGAAATGCTGCAAAACAGAAATGTCCACCTTAAACGCGCCAAAAAGCACGAATAACCATAACGACGAGCATGTTTGTGTTGGGCCTCCAGGCATCGACAACAACGGGTGCCGTCAGACTGAAGTGGCGAACAAACAGGAGGAGTTCCTCCCTCCTGACCTGCTGCTGTCGGCCTACCTGGAGCAGATGAGCTGAGACCAGAACCACGTCATCCAGTCTGTACACGACGCCTGTAGAGTCCATCCAGCTGAAAAAAATGTCTGCTTCTGTTTTCTTTTCGGGTTTTTCTGGAGTCAGTTTTCCATTTGACTCACAAACGGGTAAAAACGGAGAAAAAAAAGTTGTTTTTGTTGGTTTTTCCCCATTTAACAAACCGATTTCCCATCTGATGCTGAGATTAGCTAAACTAGTTAAAACTCACAGCCAGAGGCACACGGATACGTCTCTGTGATGTTTGTGAACGCTCTTTCAGAGCTGGAACTCACAAACAGTAACCATAATTATGAACATTACAAACGGGCTTTTATGAGTGTCGATGCCTCCAGTCAACATTACTACAGTGTAAACTGTGGTTCAAACACGGTTTATAGATTCACTCAAACTGTGAACGCAGCTCTATGTTCCTCGTTAGGGCTGCGTTCACAAACATCAACTGGAACCATCAGCTCATTCCCTCAGTCGGGTCTCGGGTGTCTAACCCACAGCTGTCACCAGGTGAGAGGCAGGGGACACCCTGGACAGGTCTCCAGTCCATTCCAGGGACACAGAGACACACTCGCATGTAGGGACAGTTTAGAGTCACCAGTTAACCTGGCAGCCATGTTTTTAGTCTGTGGGAGGAAATTGAAGTACCTGAAGAAAACCCACCCATGCATGAGGAGAACATGCTAATAACTCCATGCAGAAAAGCTGCAACCGGGATTTGAACCTGCAACCTTCTGTCTGCGAGGCGACAGCCATCATGCAGCCCTCTGGAAATATTAGAACATTAATTAAAGCACCTGAGCATTTTTGGGGGGGTATTTCTGACTTTAGTCTGTGTATTTTAGATATTTATTCTGATAGTTTAAATTAGGAAATGAGAAGATTTAACTCAAAGGAGGTGGCTTTAGTTAGTATAACATCATGAAAAACACCTTCTTCACCCACCTGAACAACTCTTAACAGATAAGAGCTCATTTAAAAGCTCAAGCACAGAATATCAGTCAAACTAAATGTGTCTTATTGAGCTTTACAGACACGTTATGATGATACAAACAACTTTTTTATACCTTGTTAAAAATGGAAAATTGACTTTTGTGAGATTTTTAGTTTTGTGTTGGATGCATGAAAAGGTGCAGCCACGTCACTGCCTGAACACACACCTGTGTGATTTGAGTTGGATGTATGAATATGAATCGTTACCAATGAAACCAGGAATTTCTTTTTATTATTCATGTTTTCGGGAAGTTGTTGTTCAACGGTTCTCTGTATTGTTAGCAGATGGCTTCTGCTTTGGTCTGACTCGTCTTTGATCAGCGTTTAGTTGACATGACGTCTGTAAAGACTCTGCAGAGCCCGTCTGGACACCTGGAGCTGCGGCTGGCGGTTTCACCAAAAACACAAACCAGGTCACACGCAGCGTCGTGTAATTACCTGCACATCTGAATAGCTTTTCTCCATCGGTGGTGTGTGTTTACTCTCGGATAAAGCTGGTAGTGATGTGTAATATTACACTGTGGAGTGTGTAGATGTGTGACACTGACACAAGTGGACCCACATTTAGGAATTTTTCTTGGTTAAAAACAACCTTAAAGTCCTGGAAAGCAAAAAGCTTCAGCCTTATGAACAGTTTCTGGTTTATCTGTACAGACGTTTCTACATTTATACTTGACCAGATATAAATAGAAAAAACATCTGATTTCTGCATTCTTCAGCAGCGTCACAAAACTTGACTCGCTGGTGCATTTTGTTAACAACCAAAGTTTGTTTGTTTCGTCGATGTCCGGCTTCTCAGGCTTTGATCTGTTCTCTGAATGTTTCTTTTTTTTTACATCTTTTTCTGTGCGCTCTCATGGAACGACCGAGGTGTTCACCCCAGCACCTCGGGGTGCTACAAACCTTTTCTCTACAGGCTGTTGAGGTGCCGATGTTTAATTTGACCTGTGCCATAAAGCCTGGTAGTCTTGAGAGCTTTATTCATTCTACTGAAAAAAATGTGTGTGTGTGTGTGTGTGTATATATGAGGTGCGTATTTATAATCATTACTGGAGCTAATAAATAATTTAAGATGCATGTGCAGTGTCGTTTTATTGCTGAATAAGCTGGAAATGTTTTATTTCCTGGATAGTCATTGCATCTTTCTCCAACCTGCCTTCATATTTAATATCGATTTCAGAAAGTCTGAGCAGAGTGTAGAAATATAAATTACAAGTAAAAACATGAATTTATGAAGAACTGATTTTAAAAAGATAAAATAAGATGCATCAAAGAACATTTCGTGTATTTAAGTGATTTTTTTTCTGCATAAATTATGTTCAAAAAACCAATACAACAAATTTGGAGAGAAAAAATTCAATTCAATTCAAAAATACTTTATTAATCCCAGAGGGAAATTGATTAACTAATAGAACTAATTGACTACAGAACCATTTTAATGTGTTAAACTCAATTAGAAGATGATAAAACCGCTTTAAAAATTATTTTAATCTGTCAGTTTAGGGATCACCAACCTGGTGCACTCAGGTCTGTTCTAAAAATAGCACAATTCATCGCTCAGCAAAGTATACAATATTATTTTCTGTGGCTATTTTTTAAATCACACTGATTAAAAACATTAATTAAACAGTGAAACTGGGAAGGAGGCGAGGCTTCAGAAGTGAACATTTGTGAGCAGCAGAACAGTTTGATGCTAGGAAAGAGTTCTACAGATGCTACGTTTGTTTCAAGGATGCTAAAGGAGAAGTACAGAGAAGGTTAGAAGCTTATGACGGTGCTGAGAGAGGAGCTGTGGTGCATGAGGTGGTCTGGAGTTAGTGAAGAACATGTATGAGAGCTGGGAGGTGGCAGTGAGGTGTGCTGTAGGAGTTTACAGAGGAGTTCACGGTGGAGGTGAGGAAGCATCAAGGATCCAAGCGGAATGCAGCTCGGATGGTCGCCGAGGCAAAAACCTGGGCGTGGGAGGAGTTCGGTGAGTTTATGGAGCCAGACCTCCATAAAGCTTTGAGGAAATCCTGGTCCACCATCTGGCGCCTCAGGAGGGTAAAGCAGTGTGGTGCCAACACTGTTTATACTGGTGTGCGGCAGTGTGAGCGTCCTGTCAGTGTCCCAATTGATCATGTGCCCTGGCTACTTGGCCAAGGGGATGTCCCTTTGGCTTACTGGTTAGAGCGCATGACTCTCACCCGGGAGTGATCGAATCCCGCCTAGGCCCTCGTTTCTCCACCTTGCCACACACTGGGGATGGCTGCTGACCCCGACTCGGGACTGTGGATCGGTGGGCGTAGTACTTCGAAGACCTCCTCAATCCCATTGGCACATCTTCCATTGAGGAAGCGGAGTCCAGGGACTTTGAATTGGGCTCTCCAATCTCTGGTGCTGAGGTTGTCATAAAGCTCCTCGGTGGCAAGGTTCTGGGGGTGGATGAGATCCGCCCAGAGTTCCTTAAGGCTTTGTATGTCGTAGGACTGTGTTGGCTGACACGGCTCTGCAATATCTTGTGGACATCGGGTGCAGTTCCACTGGACTGGCAGACTGGGGTGGTGGTTCCCCTATATAAAAAGGGGGACCACAGGGTGTGTTCCAACTACAGGAGGACTGCACTCCTGAGCCTTCCTGGCTCTATTCAGGGGTTCTGGAGAGGAGGGTCTAGCAGATTGTGGTACCTCAGTTTCAGGAGGAGCAATGTGGTTTTCGTCCTGGCCCTGGAACACTGAACCAGCTCTATGCCCATAGGGGGGTCCAGGAGGGTGTGGGGGAGTTTGCCCAACCAATCTACATGTGTTTTGTGAATCTGACGAAGGCGTTCGACCACGTCCCTCAGGGGGCCTGTATGAGGTACCAGGCCCTCTTTTTCCTGTATGACCGGTGTCAGAGCTTGGTCCGCATTGCTGGCAATAAGTCAAGCTCATTCCCAGGGAGAGTTGGACTCTGTCAAGGCTTCCCTTTGTCACCGATTCTGTTCATAATTTTTATGGACAGGATTTTTAGGTGCAGCCAAGGTATTGAGGGGATCCTTTTTGGTGGCCTGAGGATCAGGTCTCTGCTTTTTGCAGATGACGTGGTCCTGTTGGCTTCATCGGAACGTGATCTCCGGCTTTTGCTGGAGTGGTTTGCAGCCAAGTGTGAAGCAGCTGGGATGAGAATCAGCTCTTCTAAATCTGTGACCATGGTCTTGAGTCGGAAAAGGGTAGAATGCCTTCTCCAGGTCAGGGATGAGGTCCTGCCCCAAGTGGAGGAGTTGAGGATCTTGCTCACAAGTGAGTGAAAGACGGAAGGTGACATCGATAGGCGGACTGTTGCTGCATCTGCAGTGATGCGGGCGTTGTACCGGTCTGTCGTGGTGAAGAGACAGCTGAGCCAGAAGGTGAAGCTCTTGATTTACCGGTCGATCTACGTTCCTACCCTCACCTATGGTCACGAGCTTTGGGTAGTGACCGAAAGAACGAGATCCCAAATACAAGCGGCCAAAATGGGTTTTCTCTGCAGGGTGGCTGAGCTCTGCCTTAGAGATAGGGTGAGAAGCTCTGTCATCCGGGAGGGGCTCAGGGTAGATTCGCTGCTCCTCCACATCAAGAGGAGCCAGTTTGAGGTGGCTCAGGCATCTGGTCAGGATCCCTCCTGGATGCCTCCCTGATGAGGTTTTCCTGGCACGTCCAACTGGGAGGAGACCTAAAGGGAGATCCAGGACACGCTGGAGACTATGTCTCTCAGCTGGCCAGGGAATGCCCTGGGATTCCCCCGGAGGAGCTGGCCCAAGTGGCTGGGAAGAAGGAAGTCTGGACCTCTTGACTTAGGCTGCTGACTCCGCAACCCGACTCTGGATAAGCGGGAAAAAATGGATGGATGAACCACATGAACTCTTAAAGGCACGCCTAGTAGTAATTTTAGCTTGCTTTTAGCACCCCCCTAGAGTCTGTTATTAATTGGGTCATAAAAATGAAAGTGAAGCTCATCTCCCAATGCGTTCGTATTTCAACACCTTAATCTAACAGCCGAAACGACTCCCCTGCCTTCCTTCGTGTTTACAGGAGTGGTTCATAACTAAATCAGTAAAATCAGCTGTGCTCACAATCTTAAACATGCAGGAAACTTGTTGGAAGCTCACTCCAGTGCTAGCATGTCAGCTCCACAAACATTAGTGACTGCCCGCTCTAATTACACAACACATTTTGTGTAATTCATGTAACAAGACTGTTAGCACGGGTCATACAGAACTACACACCACACCGGTGCTCCGAGCCGGATTAAATAAATGGACTACACTAGGCAGGCTGCATTTTTAGGGCCCCCCCCCCCCCCCCCCCTCCATCGATGTTATGTAATGAATTGAAATCTGAAACTTACAAAATTTACTTATAAAAGTTCATTCACATTTTACATTGCCTAGTTTTTGGTTACAAATTGGTTGTTTGTATGCCAAAATAAGTCATGTGTTGTAGGCTGTTGCCTCTGCTGAATCAGAAATTCTGTCAATTTTCTGAGTGTGAACTTATTGTTTTGCTATTTGAACATTAATAAAATTATTTGACAAATAATTAATAAAACCAGCAACACTTACCAAGGAAACCATTTAGCATTATCTACTCTGGGATAATCTTCAGCCTTCCAGCATCACATGCCTCAATCACAGCAGAAACACGTCTAAAGAAATGTTCCTTGGTTAAGCTTCAGTCTATGTCTCCAGATTTCCTCTGTGATGCAGAAGAATATCCAATATTTTGAGAGGGATAGTTTAGTGCAAAGTACTCATCAGTTTGGTACCACTTTGCAGGATCAGATGGGTAGCTAGTTGTTAATACCCTGTCTGGGTCTAGAGCAGGGGTGTCAAAGATGCGGCCCGCGGGCCGAATCCGGCCCGCAAGTGGGTTTAATCCGGCCCGCGAGATGGTTGTGAAAACTTTATTTTCATACTTTACAATGTAGAGTGAAAATAAACTTATCTTTGTGAGCAAGTTTTCTCTGTAATGAGTATGAATAAAACAAAGCTGCGCTCAAGGCTCACACAAGAACTTGAATCACATCCTGAAGTTGGCCGCCACTCAGGATGTGACTTCTGATATTGATGTGCTGGTGAAAGCTAAAAGATGTAAAGTAAAATGAGTCAAATATACTTTAAGTGCTGCATGAAACGGATCTTGCCATGTGATCTGTGAGCTCTTTGAATCACTAAGGAATGTTTTTTTATTTATTGATTTTTTTTTTTTTTTTTCAAAATTTCAAGTACACTTCAGGTGTTGTACTTGTACTACACTGTCCTCAGGCTCCAGCCTTGTTTTATATTGATTGAATTAAAGCAAAAATAACAATCTCAAGTTTTTTTTTTCATTTACTGGTCCGGCCCACCTGGGACTAGATTTCCCTCAATGTGGCCCCTGAGCTAAAATGAGTTTGACACCCCTGGTTTAGAGGAATTTAGATTTTTATGATGATTTATGACAAAATTCCTTAAAATGAATAACTGAACCTAGTTTATCTTTATGTAGATGGTAAAGTGTAGTGAAACAGCGTTAGTGTCAGTCGGCATAAGCAGCAGGGCCCTGCAGGGAATCGAACCCCGTCTCATTACTGAGAGTTCCGTTACCAGAGCCTTTTGCTTTGGGCGACCGGAGACGGTAAAGCAAAACCTGCATCAACACAGCATTTAATGTTGGAACATAAATTCTGTCTTGAAGCAGGAAAAAAGAAACCGTCAGAATAAATAATTATTTCCAATTAAATTCATTTTAATATTTTATAAACGTTTTACAGATTTAGAGCCTCCTTTGACTTTTATGCTTTTCGTTAACTTCTCGTTCTTTTACGATGTTTATCCGTTCTTTAGTCGCGGTCAAACGCATCGTAATTTTGTTCTGCGGTGAATCTTAAAGTTATGTTGAATGTAAATAATCTGAGTCTTTATTGCTTTAATTTAACAGCACAGTAACTTGTTAAAATATTCAAGTTAATTTGAATCATTTACATGTTTAGACTATATTTTATTAGCCTTTAATATTTTAGTATTTATTGTTTAACTTTTGTAAAGAGCTATTTTTAAACGCGTGCACATTTAAACACTAAAACCTTTGTTTGCTCCGTCTGTGTCAGAGCTCTGCTGTTCAGCTCCTTCCTGGTTCCTGCAGGACCACAAAGCCCAGAGAAGCTCGGTCCAGCAGGACGTGAGGATACAAACAGACACGGAGAGCTCCTCCTAAACCTGGAATCAAACTTTTCTACAGATTATTTAGAACAGTTTCTTGTGACAGAACAGTTAGTGAAACAGAAAGGACATGATGAAGATGATGTTATCGTCCTTGTCTTTCATACGGATCAAAGATCACCCCAGCTTATGCTCATGTCACCAAGTAAACGTCCCATTTCTCACTAAGACCTGCTCTATCTGCTCTACCAGATTATCAGAAGCATCACTGTAGTTGTAGTTTTGCCTCCATCTTCCTGCCCTCCTTGGTCTCATGTTTGTCTTCTACTACCTCTCACCATCCATCTCAGGTGGGATCTTGTTTGCTCCGATGGCCTCTTGTGTTCCAGGCTTACACCTTTTAGTGAACGTCAGAATATCATATACTAATATATGTGTGTGTGTGTGTGTGTGTGTGTGTGTGTGTGTGTGTGTGTGTGTGTGTGTGTGTGTGTGATGCTAAACCAGACTGCCTGCTCCATCAGATGAAAGGAAATCCTCTCAGGACCAAAATAAAATAGAAGATTTAGCAACCAGACACAGAAGCCCAGGTGAAACCGTCCACATCAGCATCTCCAGTTCTACCAGCTCCAAAAACACACTTCTTAAATAATAAAACACTAAACTCAGCCAACGGATGAAGACGTCCTGGTGCCAGACGCTACCTAAGACATCACCAGTTCAGCTGACTTGATAAAACACTTGGTGACTAAAACAAACATCTGGTGACCTGGTAAAAAAAACAGTCCTGGTGCAACAAGCTACCTGAGACAAACGTTTCCAGTCGACCAGTTCAAGAAAGAAAGAAAGAAAAAAATGATCTTCAGTGATCCTCAATAGCAAACTCTGCCTCTACTGGAGGAGCCTGACCATGACCCACAAACACAACATCATCACTACTCAGACCCACTGGAAGAAAAATATATCTCTAGTCCGAGTCGGAGTCGTCCCATCTTGGTCTCTTCGGTGGGATGTACGGGAAGCGCTCTCCAGTCCTCTTCTGGCTGGATCCAAGGACCGAGGTAGAAGGAGTGGGTTCTTCTACATCCTGGACCTCTTCAGCGCTCCCGTGGGCAGGCCTGGGATCTTCTGGAAGCTCTTCCGGCGGGGCCGGAGGAGCTACCGCCAGCCAGAAGTCTTCTGGTGGTGGAAGCTGCTGGTCTTCATCGCTATCCAGAACTGAGCTACCATAACCAGAGTCCACACTAGAAGCCATAAAACCTTCTAAATCTGACCAATCTGAGCTAATGTCAGTCTCCTCCGACTCCTCGTCACTACTCAGACCCTCAAAAACAAACTCTGCCTCTACTGGAGGAGCCTGACCATGACCCACAAACACCACATCATCATCACTACTCAGACCCTCAATAGCACACGCTGCCTCCAACTCCTCATCCCTACTCTGACCCTCAATAGCACACGCTGCCTCCAACTCCTCAATACTACTCGGACCCTCAAAAACAAACTCTACCTCCGATTCCTCATCTCTACTCAGACCCACAAAAACATACTCAACCCCCGACTCCTCATCTCTAGTCAGACCCTCAAAAACAAACTCTACCTCCGACTCCTCATCACTACTCAGACCCTCAATAGCAAACTCTGCCTCTACTGGAGGAGCCCGACCATGACCCACAAACACATCATCACTACTCAGACCCTCAATAGCACACGCTGCCTCCAACTCCTCATCCCTACTCTGACCCTCAATAGCAAACTCTACCTCTGCTGGAGGAGCCTGACCATGACCCACAAACACATCATCATCAGGAATGTGAAGGGCTGGGTACCCAAAACCTAAATCAGACCAATCTGAGCTAATGTCAGTCTCCTCCGACTCCTCATCTCTACTCAGACCCTCAAAAACAAACTCTAGCTCCAACTCCTCATCACTACTCAGACCCTCAATAGCAAACTCTACCTCTGCTGGAGGGGCCTGACCATGACCCACAAACGCATCATCATCAGGAATGTGAAGGGCTGGGTACCTACCTTCATCGAGAATCCGGATGACGTCCTCAGGGACCCCTGCAGTCACGGGAAGCTCCACGATGAAGATGCCTGTGAGGACAAAACAAGACACATTAAATCCACTTGTGTCATAAAACAGTTATGAAAAAGCTACAATGACTTGTTTACAATACAAGAGATGTGTGTCTGCATCTGCATGTGTGCACAAGACACACTTTACTAATCTGGTTGTTTTTGGGGTTTAACAGGTTAAAACAGAATTCTGCTTTTACTGAAAAAGTTTCCATTTTTAATTTATGTGATTGTTTATTATTTATGTTTCATGTTTATAGCTGATGTATTTCTAAAAAGATGTAATGTTTTACAGCTTGTAAACATAACACTGCTCAAATAATGTTTTAAAATGGGCTCTATAAAAATAAACAGAAGACTCATTAAACTGGTGAAAAGTGTTTAAAATAGATTCAAACGGACAGAAATGCATTTATAAACCTGAGAACCAACTCAGAGAACACATCAAACTTTCTACTTGGATAAAACAGATGAAGTCCTTAAAGATCAAAGGTCTCTAGTTCACTCAGATTTATGGAAACAACTCATGTTCACCGATGCTAACAGGCCGAAGCTAAAGCAATCTGTATGTTCTAGCATGTTCTACGTCATGACGTTTCATACCTGGTTCACCCGTTGCTATGGTCACGAAACATGTTTATGTTTGAAGCATTCTTTTTTTAGAATCGTACATGTCATTTTATTAGTTTTAAAAATTTCGATGTAAAATTGAACTAAATCTCGTCTCGTCTTCTTCCGCCTATCCATGTCCGGGTCGCGAGGGCAGCATCCCAACCAGGGAGTTCCACACCGTCCTCTCTCCGGCCACCTCCACCAGCTCCTCCGGCAGGACCCCAAGGCGTTCCTGGGCCAGTTCGGATATGTACTTTCTCTAACGTGTCCTGGGTCGTCCAGGGGGCCTCCTGCCAGCAGGACATGCCCAAAACACCTCACCAGGGAGGCGTCCAGGAGGCCTTCTAACAAGATGCCCAAACCACCTCAACTGACTCCTCGATATGGAGGAGCAGCGGCTCTATTCCGAGTCTCTACCGAATGTCTGAGCTCCGCACCCTATCCCTAAGGCTGACGCAGCCACCCCGCGGAGAAAACCATTTCGGACGCTTGTATCCGCGATCGTGTCCTTTCGGTCATTACACAAAGCTCGTGACCATAGGGGAGGACTGGGCGGGAAACCGAGAGCCTTGCTTTCCGGCTCAGCTCCTTCTTCCCCACAACTGACCGGTTCAGCGGCCGCATCACTGCAGACGCTGCCCCAATCCGCCTGTCGATCTCGCACCCTCATCTCTGCTTTATGTGGACGATGTGGTCCTCCTAGCTTCATCAGGCTCCGACCTACAGCTCTTGCTGGGGAGGTTCGCAGCCGAGTGTGAAGAGGCTGGGATGAGGATCAGCACCTCCAAGTCTGAGACCATGGTTCTCGATCGGAAAAGAGCGTTTGTCAACTCCAGGTCGGTGGAGAGGTCCTGCCTCAAGTGGAGGAGTTCAAGTATCTCGGGGTCTTGTTCACGAGTAAAACACCAAATGTGATTTTAAACACACATTCGGTCTCTCAAATACACGAATTTAACATTATAATAATGTTTCAGTAGTTTGTCCTTTAGGAAACATGAAATAAGTCAGACGGAGAATTTAATTGATGTTAGCTTACCGCGCTCCTCCCGGAAGACCAACATCTCTCTGGTAGGTTGGTTCTCGGGTCTTCTTCAGCTAGCCACAAACTTCTTTAGCGATTTCTGCTCTGCAGAGGCTCTCCAATCTCGTCCAAGGGCTACTTTTGAAGCAAATCTCAAGCGACTCTCTCGACCAAGTGCTGCTCTAGTGCAAGTTCGAAAGAAAGACTTTTAAAAATTCCATGAGCTTTTATAGACGAGCCGTTCTAATTCTATGACGTAGACACGCACATGCGTGCAACAGATTCCTAACCTGTCTATTTGCAGCAGGTGCACCCGAGGGGTCTCTCAGGCCCTCTGGTGGACAGAAGCTATTACTGCAGCTGTTTTCGAACGGTAACTTAGCTAATTATGTAATAGCAGTGAGGACTTTTAGTGCCGTTGTGCTTTTGTAATCTCCAGTTTGAATACATCGGATGTTTTGTATTCAAACAAAAACATGTTTTTTTGTGACCATAGCAACGGATGAACCAGGTATGAAACGTCATGACGTAGAACATGCTAGAACGCACAGCTAGCTTTAGCTTCGGCCTGTTAGCATCGGTGAACATGAGTTGTTTCCATAAATCTGAGTGAACTAGAGACCTTTGATCTTTAAGGACTTCATCTGTTTTATCCAAGTAGAAAGTTTGATGTGTTCTCTGAGTTGGTTCTCAAGATTATAAATGCATTTCTGTCCGTTTGAATATATTTTTAACACCACCAGTTTAATGAGTCTTCTGTTTATTTTTATAGAGCCCATTTTAAAACAACTTTATTTGAGCAGTGTTGTGTCTACAAGCTGTAAAACATTACATATTTTTAGAAATGCATCAGCTATAAACATGAAACATAAGTAATAAAACAATCACATAAATTAAAAATGGAAACTTTTTCATTAAAAGCAGAACTCTGTTTTAACCTGTTAAACCCCAAAACAACCAGATTAGTAAAGTGTGTCTTGTGCACACATGCAGATGCAGACACACATCTCTTGTATTGTAAACAAGTCATTGTAGCTTTTTCATAACTGTTTTATGACACAAGTGGATTTAATGTGTCTTGTTTTGTCCTCACAGGCATCTTCATCGTGGAGCGTCCCACGACTGCAGGGGCCCCTGAGGTCATCCGGATTCTCGATGAAGATGAAGGTAGGTACCCAGCCCTTCACATTCCTGATGATGATGTTGTGTTTGTGGGTCATGGTCAGGCTCCTCCAGTAGAGGCAGAGTTTGCTATTGAGGGTCTGTGGTCAGCTTTAGAAGGTTTTATGGCTTCTAGTGAGGACTCTGGTTATGGTAGCTCAATTCTGGATAGCGATGAAGACCAGCAGCTTCCACCACTAGAAGACTTCTGGCTGGCGGTAGCTCCTCCGGTCCCGCCGGAAGAGCTTCCAGAAGATCCCAGGCCTGCCCACGGGAGCGCTGAAGAGGTCCAGGAGGTAGAAGAACCCACTCCTTCTACCTCGGTCCTTGGATCCAGCCAGAAGAGGATGAGAGCGCTTCCCGTACATCCCACCGAAGAGACCAAGATGGGACGACTCCGACTCGGACTAGAGATATATTTTTCTTCCAGTGGGTCTGAGTAGTGATGATGTTGTGTTTGTGGGTCATGGTCAGGCTCCTCCAGTAGAGGCAGAGTTTGCTATTGAGGATCACTGAAGATCATTTTTTTCTTTCTTTCTTTCTTGAACTGGTCGACTGGAAACGTTTGTCTCAGGTAGCTTGTTGCACCAGGACTGTTTTTTTTACCAGGTCACCAGATGTTTGTTTTAGTCACCAAGTGTTTTATCAAGTCATCTGAACTGGTGATGTCTTAGGTAGCGTCTGGCACCAGGACGACTTCATCCGTTGGCTGAGTTTAGTGTTTTATTATTTAAGAAGTGTGTTTTTGGAGCTGGTAGAACTGGAGATGCTGATGTGGACGGTTTCACCTGGGCTTCTGTGTCTGGTTGCTAAATCTTCTATTTTATTTTGGTTCTGAGAGGATTTCCTTTTCATCTGATGGAGCAGGCAGTCTGGTTTAGCATCACACACACACACACACACACATTCATATATATTGGTATATGATATTCTGACGTTCACTAAAAGGTGTAAGCCTGGAACACAAGAGGCCATCGGAGCAAACAAGATCCCACCTGAGATGGATGGTGAGAGGTGGTAGAAGATAAACAAGAGACCAAGGAGGGCAGGAAGATGGAGGCAAAACTACAACTACAGTGATGCTTCTGATAATCTGGTAGAGCAGATAGAGCAGGTCTTAGTGAGAAATGGGACGTTTACTTGGTGACATGAGCATAAGCTGGGGTGATCTTTGATCCGTATGAAAGACAAGGACGATAACATCATCTTCATCATGTCCTTTCTGTTTCACTAACTGTTCTGTCACAAGAAACTGTTCTAAATAATCTGTAGAAAAGTTTGATTCCAGGTTTAGGAGGAGCTCTCCGTGTCTGTTTGTATCCTCACGTCCTGCTGGACCGAGCTTCTCTGGGCTTTGTGGTCCTGCAGGAACCAGGAAGGAGCTGAACAGCAGAGCTCTGACACAGACGGAGCAAACAAAGGTTTTAGTGTTTAAATGTGCACGCATTTAAAAATAGCTCTTTACAAAAGTTAAACAATAAATACTAAAATATTAAAGGCTAATAAAATATAGTCTAAACATGTAAATGATTCAAATTAACTTGAATATTTTAACAAGTTACTGTGCTGTTAAATTAAAGCAATAAAGACTCAGATTATTTACATTCAACATAACTTTAAGATTCACCGCAGAACAAAATTACGATGCGTTTGACCGCGACTAAAGAACGGATAAACATCGTAAAAGAACGAGAAGTTAACGAAAAGCATAAAAGTCAAAGGAGGCTCTAAATCTGTAAAACGTTTATAAAATATTAAAATGAATTTAATTGGAAATAATTATTTATTCTGACGGTTTCTTTTTTCCTGCTTCAAGACAGAATTTATGTTCCAACATTAAATGCTGTGTTGATGCAGGTTTTGCTTTACCGTCTCCGGTCGCCCAAAGCAAAAGGCTCTGGTAACGGAACTCTCAGTAATGAGACGGGGTTCGATTCCCTGCAGGGCCCTGCTGCTTATGCCGACTGACACTAACGCTGTTTCACTACACTTTACCATCTACATAAAGATAAACTAGGTTCAGTTATTCATTTTAAGGAATTTTGTCATAAATCATCATAAAAATCTAAATTCCTCCAAACAGTGAAGAGCTGCTTGTCATACGTCACTAAAAAGATGTCTTACAGGGCAGCTCATGCCGCTAGTACGTCGTGATTAGCTGTATTTTAATCAACTTCATATTCAATAATTACAGAAATTTGTGTTTACTGTTGCAGCAAAACGTCTGAACCCTATGTCGGAGTCCTACACACATTGTAACTAACGGTTTGACCTAAAATAATAACCTAAATCTCTCTGGAACCGCTACCGGTCCTTCTGCACTCCAGACGAGTCCCGTTAGCATGACTGCAGCAACACAGCTAACTGTGTTAGCAAGGGGAAAAGTCATTTGGAAAGCCACGACACACTCACACAGATAAGATCTAAAAGAAGATCCACATATTTCAACAATGGATCCTCCAGAGACCGGTAGAACCTCAGAACCATCCTGGATTACTACAAACACAAGCTAGCGAGCTACTGCAGCATCCCAGTCCGGAGGAATTATTCTGCTGATCTATCGATTAAATTTGTTCTGGAGTTATTTCAATATAAACACGCAGCGGTTCAACTGGCAGCACATTGTTTTATCCATAGATTAGTGAATTATATTCGGACGGTATGATGGGGCTAATGGTCAGCTAACAACTCGTCAGCTGAGGGCTACAAGCTTAGAAATGAAACATTCATCTAAAGTAAACAAACTGAACTGATTTTGGTTCTGAAGATGTTCAGCATCCTCCCTGGAGTCCAGATCAGGCTCACGGGTCTTCTCGCCGTATCCCAGATCTGACCGATCTTGTCATGTTCAAGAAGCCAATGTGAAATGATTTGAGCTTTATGACATGGTGCATTATCCTGCTGTCATGGTCTGCGTCTTCCCTCATGTGTCTCCTGATGTTTCTCCATCCCTCTCTAGATTCCCTTTTGTGTCTCATAGCGCCCTCATGTGTCCTTTGTCTGCATCTCATTTATGTGTTTCCTGTTTGTGGGCATTCAATCATCCCCATCCCCTCCAGTTGTAGCTCCAGCCTCTTTGTCCCCAGCTTGGTGTCTGTGTGGGTGTGTGCGTGTCCATTCCCCAGCTCAGTGTGTGTGTGTGTGTGAGTGTATGTGTGTGTGTGTGTGTGTGTGTGTCCATTCCCCAGTTCAGTGTGTGTGTGTGTGTGTGAGTGTATGTGTGTGTGTGTGTGTGTGTGTGTGTGTGTGTGTGTCCATTCCCCAGTTCAGTGTGTGTGTGTGTGTGAGTGTATTTGGGTGTGATTTTGTGTGTGTGAGTCCTTCCCTCAGTCTTTTAGTTTAGTTTTTTGTTTAATAGTTTTAGGTTTTTCTGCCCTCCTTTGGTTCTGTTTCCTCATTTAGATAATTGTTGTCACCTGTCTTCCCTCCAGCCCTCACTCCACACACCTGCTTCCTGTTTCCCTAATTGTTCCTCTAGTGTATTTAAGCCCTGTCTTGTCTCTGTGTTGTGTTGGTCCATTGTTATGTTATGCTGTCAGTTTTGTCTCGCTTTTGGATTACTAGTGTTTTTGGCCTTCTCGTGTTCACTAATGTTTTTGGATCTCCAGATCTCTGTCTGGATTTTTGGACTTTTGGCTCCCAGCCTTTTGGATTACTTTTGTTTTTGGTTACTCCTAAAATAAAGGATTTTTTATATATATTCAACTCCTGCCTCGTGTCATCCTGGGTCACTGCATTTTGGGTCCTACCAACCTTGCTTCGTGACACCTGCTGGAAGTAGCCATCAGAGAATGGGTACATGGTGGTCATGAAGGAATGGACATGGTCAGAAACAATGCTCAGGTAGCCCAAGGCATTTAAACCATGCCCAGTTGGCACTAAGGGGCCTAAAATGTGCCAAGAAAACATCCCCACCACCACCAGCAGTCTGCACAGTGGCAACAAGGCATGATGGATCCATGTTCTCATTCTGTTAACGCCAAATTATGACTACCATTTGAATGTCTCAACAGAAACCGAGACTTGTCAGATCAGGCAACATTTCTCCAGTCTTCAGCTGTCCAGTTTTGGTGAGCTGGTGCAGATTGTCACCTCTTTTTCCTGTTTGTAGTGTAGATGAGTGGTACCCAGTGGGGTCTTCTGCTGTTGTAGCCCATCCGCCTCAAGGTTGTGCGTGTTGGCTTCACAAATGCCTTGCTGCATTCCTCGGTTGTAACGAGTGGTTGTTTCAGTCAAAGTTGCTCTTCTATCAGCTTGAATCAGTCGGCCCCTTCTCTGACCTCTAGCATCAACAAGGCATTTTCGCCCACAGGACTGCCGCATACTGGATGTTTGTCCCTTTTCACACCATTCTTTGTAAACCCAAATGGTTGTGGGTGAAAATCCCAGTAACTGAGCAGATTGTGAAATACTCAGACTGGCCCGTCTGGCACCAACAACCTTGCCACGCTGAAAATAGCTTAAATCACCTTTCTTTCTCATTCTGACCTTCAGTTTGGAGTTCAGGAGATTGTCCTGACCAGGATCACACCCCTAAATGCACTAAAGCAACTGTCATGTGATTGGTTGATTAGATAATTGCATTAAGGAGAAGTTGAACAGGTGTTCCTAATAATCCTTTAGGTGAGTGTATAAAAATGTCATTTACTGATCTGCAGATCCTCCACTAGAGTGCAGTATCTACAGGGACGGGATGTTTTTGTCGCTGACCTGCATGTGACACGAACATGGCTACCTCCCACCAACTGCGATCCCCTGCTCCATTTCCCAGTAATTATAAACATAAATTGTGATTTTTGTGAAATGTTTTTGCTGGCTCTAAACCAGGGGTGTCAAACATGCGGCCCGCGGGCCGGGTGCGGCCTGCAAGCGGGTTAAATCCGGCCCGCGAGATGGTTGTGAAAACTTTATTTTCATACTTTACAATGTAGAGTGAAAATAAACTTATCTTTGTGAGCAAGTTTTCTCTGCAACGAGTATAAATAAAACAAAGCTGCGCTCAAGGCTCACACAAGAACTTGAATCCCATCCTGAAGTTGGCTGCCACTCAGGATGTGACTTCTGATATTGATGTGCTGGTGAAAGCTAAAAGATGTAAAGTAAAATGAGTCAAATATACTTTAAGTGCTGCATGGAACTGATCTCGCCATGTGATCTGTAAGCTCTTTGAATCACTAAGGAATTTTTTTTATTATGTATTGATTTTTTTTTTTTCAAATTTTCAAGTACACTTCAGGTGTTGTACTTGTACTACACTGTCCTCAGGCTCCAGCCTTGTTTCATATTGATTGTATTAAAACAAAGAAAACAATCTAAAGTTTTTTTTTTTTTTTTTTTTTTTTTTTTTACCGGTCCGGCCCACTTGGGACTAGATTTCCCTCAATGTGGCCCCTGAGCTAAAATGAGTTTGACACCCCTGGTCTAGAGGCTCCTGTAAGACTATATTGGGCTCACTTCTGGCTGGCTGCTGTTCTTCCAGTTTGTCCTTCTGTGAAGGCGCTGATGTTGACGTCGTTGGCGCTACATCGTCTTCCGCCGCATCTTCCACTGCGTCTTCGGGACGTGTCTCCTCCGGGTCTGACTTCGGCCCGGCCTCTGGCTCTGCTGACTCGAGCATGTTCACAGCTGTCGGACGGCTGCCCGAGCAGCCCGACAGAAACTTCTGTAAAGCCCCCCGCTGTCTCTTCTTTAGTTCCTCTTCTTTTTTTTTTCTTTTTTTTTTTTTTTTTTTTTTACGTTTTGCCACACCCGAAAGCATCATGAAAGTTAGCCTACTCAAAAACACCTGCTAGCTTTGTTGTGTCCCGCTCTAACTCTGACCGCTTCTCTGACGTCCTTAATTGGGTGGCGCCTTAACCCTCTGGGGTCCAGGGTGTAATTTGCCGTGAGTTTTCCTTTGTATTTTCAGAATAAAAACCATAACCACTGCCTTATGTGGTATCAATCTTTTCAGCACAACCTGGACTTTATGAATCTATACTTATTTTTTTATATTTGGACATAAAGGGGTTGCATATTAGACCTTAAATCACTCAAAAACATAAAATCTGAATAGGAAAAAAGTTGTTTATTTTACTGTGAAACCAACAAACATTTATGACGAATGTTTTTTATCATTTAGACTGGTAATCTAGACTGTACATGTATAAAAAATATGACTAAATATAGCAAATAACTAATTTAAAAAAATTATTAGCTCTCTGGGATCCAGAGTGTAAATCACCGTTTTTGACTCATTTTGGTTTTTCTTTTGTATTTTCTAATAAAAACAATAAATATTGCCTTATGGGGTATCATTAATTTCAGGACAACCTGGACTATCTGAATTTATACTTATTTTATTAATTTGGCAATAATATACATGGATTTTTGGAGAGAGAAGAGTGGCTCCGTCTCACGCCGAGATCTGACAGCTGCGCGGCGCCGCCCACTCCTCTTGTTGCATCTCCGAGGAGCTGGATCTCTGCCTTCATCCTCTACCTCATCATGACCCAACTCTTCTATGAGGAAGGATGGATCTGCCACATCATCATCAACATCCTCGCTGTTTGCCTCAGCGAGTCTCCGTCCACTTCCTCTGCTTCCAGTTAAAAAAAAACAGCCGTACTATCTGAACTGCCTGGTGGACATTTATCCTTCTCATCATCCTTTATATAAGCCTAATAAAAGCCTACTAAACTGCAGAGACAATATATCTGTCCGGATCGCTCCAAAATACAAAGTTTACCGTCAATATCTGTCTAATTGTTTGTTGTTACTCCGTTCGCGCCACTACTTTCCCCGCAAAGCGGCTCCTTTTTGCGCACATCTCTTTACTCGTGCAGCCTTCCTTTCTCTCTCTCAGCTACATAATGATACTTTTTATCAACTGAATATGTGAGACTTCCACCAACAGCAAAAGGATCTCGTGTTTTTGTGGGTTTTTAATGTTCACAAGCACATTCCCGCTCCCAGATTACTAAACCGCTGTTTTGACAAGTTATCAGATTGTCTAAAAATAGGTCATTTTTTAGTTTAGTATAACTCCGCTTTTACGTTGCCTATTAACAAAATTTAAAAACTGGGGTGTAGTTTATAATCTTCTTTTTAAAGCTGAATTGAAACCGAAACTCGGGGAGGCAGAGTCTTGCTGCTACAGCGTCCCAAATCAGACCTGTTCAAAAGACGTGTATTGTCCGTGGACCCCAGAGGTTTAATGTGATGTAGCCAATGAAACGGTCTATGGTTAAGATAAACATTGTCACTATTTTTAGTTAATTGATAAATTATTGAAACAAATTGTAGATAGGAGTCCTAGCTACAAATTCTATCATAGGACATTTGTACATTTAATTTTTAATTTATTTATTTATAATTTTGTTCCTCTGTCTGGGCCCCATCCAGCCAATCAGGCCCTAGGCACGTGCCTACTTTGCCTTTGCGTTAATCCGGCTCTGCCGGTGCTCCTCCCCGCTGCTGGATCCGCTCCGGACATTGGTTCTCCCCCAGCTTGCTCTTCATCCTGTGCGGTCATTCATAACTATATAATAAAAGCACATAAGTCATTAGATGGCTATAACCTGTTTATTCTGGACATGTGAGGCATACATTTTACTGTTGTATTCCATCACCACGATGTGGGAGATTTATCCACTGAAACTTTAACCACTGCCTTCAGTGTATTTTATCAGTTGAAAACCTGTAAATTTTAACTTTACTGTTCTTCTTTAATCTACTTGTGCAGCCTACAGCTAAGTGTGTCAACCCCCGACCCTGCTGGGTCACGCTTCAATGAGTCTATTGACTAACAAACCTTTCAAGATATTCTGAAGTTGCAAGTGTGGCATTCTGGCTACAGGGGGTGTCATTAACTCTGTAAATGGGTCATTTTAGCACATAGTGCAGGGCTATTTGATTCCATTCCTTGAGGGCCGGTATCCAGCACGTTTTGGTTTTAACCCTGTTTCAACACACCTGATTGTAATAAGCAGGTAGGTGATTAACAGGCTTCTGCAGAGCCTGATGAGCTGCTGCACAGGTGATTCAACCACTGAATCTAGTGTGTTGGACCAGAGAAATCACTAAAACATGTTGCATATCGGCCCTCGAGGCCCGGAATTGAATTGCCCTGACAAAGTGGCTCAAGAAAATTGTTTAAAAAAATGCAAAAGTTGCGCAGTATGCCTTTAAAAACTAACTTTGGTTGAGGTGTTCTCACATCATCCATTAGATAGCGCCAAAGTACAATGAATCGATCAGAGTAAAGTTTTCTGAGCTACTGGACCATTTTGGTGTTGCCATCTCTTGTTTTTCTCTCTGAAGAGAGAAATGAAGAGCCACAGGTGGTGAACAAGATCGGGGGATGTGGTTAAGTGGTTTGATGAGTTCTCAGCATTAGTTTACAACCAAGAAATGATGGAAATCTGCATTTTGATAACAGCAAAAATTCAAAACCAGCTGATGCACTGTGAGGTGGCACAATGTGGTCTGAGCCAACAAATACATGAGCGGCTTCATTTTATTTCCTTTTTTTAAATTTACAGTGTTGTGTGTGGCGTCGTAATCGTGGATGGCCTGATCTGAGCCCAAAAACAGTTTATATTTTAAATCCAACATAAAGGGACATGTTGCTACATGTTGAAGCCAATTTTAACAGCATTGAATCATAAGAGCAAGTCAAGGTTAAAATCATATTTTAACAAATATTACTGATGTGTGTTTTGAAGTTACACAAAGGGAACACAACATCCAAGTGTTTTATGTAACTTTTGTGCATTTAAAGGGGTAAACCCATACATTTCCAAATCTGAAAGTTTATAATGAATTTCCCTCTGGGATTAATTAAGTATTTTTGAATAGAATTGAAAAAAGTCATGTTTCAGTAGTAATTTCTACTTGTGTGACTTTAGCAGTGAAAGTGGTTATTTCCAGTCTGAACCACACCCTGGCAGAGGTCCACTTGAGCTGAGAAGTATCAGTCGTCTTTAATTATTTTGGTATCAAGTGTGAAATTGCAGTTGTCATCACCAGCTAAACTCATTTGAATTTAATTTCATCTGTCAGTGAGTGGAGGGCAATGAACATGTGTGCAGCCTGGATCCTTTTTCATCTGATAGAGGATTGGTTTTCTGTTTTAAAATATCTCTCTAAGCTCTTTGTTTTTAGTGAACAGCTGCAGCCACCATCCACAGCAGGATGGTTTTATTCAACATTATAATAAATAGTTAGAAAAGTGGCTGTTCATATGGTGTTTCAGGTGGCTGATATTTGGCCAAATAGCTTTTGTTCAGCTTTTACTGTAAATTTAACCAAATGATGTCTGAAACTGGTTCATTTGCAGCGATGAGCAGATAATCTCCTTTAAGACACAAAACAAACAGGGTTTGCATTTTATTGTCCTGTTGAGTCTTTGCGTCTCATAAACAGAACCAACATTTCACGAGTGTGTGGATATCAAACAATTTTCTGTTTAGTGTTGATAAAAAAATCTGTTTCTGTGACTCATTCATTTAGACTTCTGAAGGTAAAGGGTCAAGTAAAAACAGTTTAAGTGAATTCAGCTCCCACACAGAATGAGCTGTAGCTCTGCTAGTTTTAGGTGAAACTACGGAGATAATTTTTAAATCTTTATGTTTCAAAACTATATGAGCCTACAACCTGATTAAACATCCTTAAGTTCAGTTTGAATTGCTTTTTATCCAAGGGAACTAAGAGGACGAACCCTTTTGGTTAGGATTAAAGACAAAAAATATCAAATTTACTTTTAAATTACCTTATACAGTGGTGTGAAAAACTCTTTGCCCCCTTCCTGATTTCTTATTCTTTTGCATGTTTGTCACACAAAATGTTTCTGATCATCAAACACATTTAACCATTAGTCAAAGATAACACAAGTAAACACAAAATGCAGTTTTGAAATGGTTTTTATTATTTAGGGAGAGAACAAAATCCAAACCTACATAGCCCTGTGTGAAAAAGTAATTGCCCCCTGAACCTAATAACTGGTTGGGCCTCCCTTAGCAGCAATAACTGCAATCAAGCGTTTGCGATAACTTGCTACGAGTCTTTTACAGCGCTCTGGAGGAATTTTGGCCCACTCATCTTTACAGAATTGTTGTAATTCAGCTTTATTTGAGGGTTTTCTAGCATGAACCGCCTTTATAAGGTCATGTCATAGCATATCAATAGGATTCAGGTCAGGACTTTGACTATGCCACTCCAAAGTCTTCATTTTGTTGTTCTTCAGCCATTCAGAGGTGGATTTGCTGGTGTGTTTTGGGTCATTGTCCTGCTGCAGCACCCAAGATTGCTTCAGCTTTTGTTGACGAACAGATGGCCGGACATTCTCCTTCAGGATGTTTTGGTAGACATTAGAATTCATGGTTTCATTTATCACAGCAAGCCTTCCAGTTCCTGAAGCAGCAAAACAACCCCAGACCATCACACTACCACCACCATATTTTACTGTTGGTATGATGTTCTTTGTCTGAAATGCTGTGTTACTTCTACGCCAGATGTAACGGGACATTTGCCTTCCAAAAAGTTCAACTTTTGTCTCATCAGTCCACAAGGTATTTTCCCAAAAGTCTTGGCAATCATTGAGATCAATCATTGAAACAGGAGTGGCAGTAATCAGGCTTGGGGGTGGCTACAGAAATTGAACTCAGGTGTATATTTATGTCGATGGAAACACCACAGTTGGGTTATTTTTTAACAAGGGGGCAGTTACTTTTTCACACAGGGCAATGTAGGTTTGGATTTTGTTCTCTCCCTAAATAATAAAAACCATCATTTCAAAATTGCATTTTGTGTTTACTTGTGTTATCTTTGACTAATGGTTAAATGTGTTTGATGATCAGAAACATTTTGTGTGACAAACATGCAAAAGAATAAGAAATCAGGAAGGGGCAAATAGTTTTTCACACCACTGTATACACACATGCGCGCGCACACACACACACTTAATTATTCTGCCTTTTTTGTATGATTTAGTTTTTTATTTATAATTATTTTTCATTTTGTTCTTTAACAAATTTGCAAAAAAATTCAAAAACGTAAAACAAAGTAAATCTGCTGTTGAAATGAAACATATATACTGGTATATATATATTTATCTGCTTTTCATCTAACCAGTGAAAATCTATGTTTATTTTTGTTCCAAAGTTTTTTTTCTCCTATAAATTAAATATAAAGTGATATATGGTGACGCTAAAATATGAGAAATATCAAGCATTTGTGCCACATAATGACTTGTTTTATTATTCTCTAACCAGGTAGTTACTTTTGCCTAATTCATAAATAGTTTTTCATTTGTTAGATAATATAAGTGATAAGAACCACAAAATGTAAACAAAAATAAGTCTGTTAGAGGAGTTTATTACGTTTAGAAATAATAATTTCTTATTTCCACAAATACATTACTTTGCCAGTTGATCAAATGAGGTTATTTTATTTTACTTATGCCAAACCTTACTAACGTTGCCACAGTTTCTCAGATTTATCTGTGGGAGTGAGCTTGAGTCGGACTGACTCACGGTAGCACCGGAGGCGCTCCCGGTCGGCTCACGCTCACGCCCCGCTGCGGGGGGTGGGGGTACACGGGGGCCCGGCCCCTGCTGATTCAGAGGTTAGGAATTTGCATCTGATTGCTGTTTGTCAACCAATGATGTGACTGAAGGCTGCAGAGACTCCACGCCTCTCACGGTCCGTGTGTCTGCCTGAGTCAAACTCTGAAAACACATATTCACACGCTAGAGCCGAATGCGTGGAAATCATGCAGCTGGTCACATGAAACCACTTCATTTTGAGCTGATAGACACACGAACCACCCCTCCTTTTCATCGATTTGGTGCCATTTTTTCTTCTCCTCCCTCTGATCTGAAGGGGCAGAATCAGAATCCAGAAAGGGGAGAAAACGGGAATGTTTCTTCCGGCTCCAAACGGTGTGAAAAGCGAACGGAAGCCGATGTGGTAAGGTTGTTTATTTTCTCCCCTTTTGCTTTATTTATTTATTTATGTTGTTGTTGACTTTTAAACCGTTTTTTTTTGTAAAGCTTCCTCATTTCTATTCTCTTGTTGTCTGAGCCGTCAATTAAAGGGCGCAGTTAATTTTTTTCCCGCTGTAAAAATCGATTCGACGTTATCAAATGGCAGCTCGATAACCTATAGCAAAGGTAGGGGATAAACTCAGCGGCTGCCGCGAGTCACCCGCTGCGACGCACCGGGACCGACGGCTGTTTTCATACTCAAACCGGATCAAAGATTCATCATTTTTCTACTAAATGAATTTCTTCTTGGTGCATTTTAATCTCGTTTTAACAAAATACAGAAAGTTGAGCCATTCGGTCTGCTTTAGCTTAACTTCTGTGCGTAAGATACGTCCGAGTTCTGACCGTCAAGCAGCGTTTCAGCTCTTATGTGAATGTCGTAAAAATCGATGCTGATAGGAAATTACGGTTTCTGTTACCAACACAGGGCGATTTATTTACTTTATAAGTGAAAATAATCACTTTCCTAAGAGACTAATTACACATAAAACCACTGTCGTTTTCTAATAATACTTGCTTTAAAAAATGTACACATTTTTTAGAGTTGTGTTGTTTCCCATGGAAACTGAACGTAACATTTTACAACGTCACTAAACGTTTACTGATATATTGTACAGCAAATTGCCCCCAAAGTGAACATATGAAAGAAACGTTTGCCCCATCTGTCTCTTTAGTGGGAAAAAGTAGAGAATTTAAGTTTTTTTAATGAATGAATTTGAAGTTTGTTATTGGATATATGTCATTTATTCAAAAGTTGAATTGGCCCAAAAAGTGGACTGAAACTTAAGATGATTTATCAAAAGTTAAATGACTGTTTCAGTTCCTCACAGCTAGACTGTGACCAAAATGATGGTTTACTTGGCAATCAAAGGAATTATTAGCTTCTAAATTTGCATTGTTTTCTGACAATCCAAACATGTCAAGGTTATCTGAATAACCAATTTCTGCCAACAGATTGTAGCAAAGATAATTCATTTAAAGCAGATTAAATAGCTGAACTAATTCAGTGCAAATGTGAAAAAGCCAAGGAGATATGTGGATAAAATGCTTCATAAGGTTCAGTGTGTTGGGAGAGTGTTGGACACGAGGAGGGAGCTGCCTCCAGGACCACAACAGCGTAATGATGGGAAGTGTTTCTCAGTATGACGTCAGTCAGCATGAAGTGGGTCAGCAGCAGACTTTTCTATCCCAAAAGGAGTCAAGAGGTCCTTGTACTATATTCTGTTAGGAAATTTGGCTTGGTTACACAAAGCTGATAAACCTCACAGCCACATCCAAAAGTGTCTGGCATTTGGTTTGTGGTTGGTGCAAACGTTTCTCACCAAGAAGTGGAGAAGTGGGGGAGTGAGGGGATTCAGGAAGCAGGTTTTGTTTTCAAGTCAGCTAAACGTCTTTTGTCTTAATGACCTTCAGCTTACGTGTTCAGAAAGCAATTAGGACAACTTTGTTCACTAGAGATCCCCAGCTTTTCATTTTTTAACATTGGGCATTGCCAATTTTTCTGAATTAGGACTTTTTTGAATGTTTATATTTTAAACGGATTGCCTCATGTTCTTCATTATGCGTGTTTATGGGATCACACAAATGCAAAGTTCTTAAAAGTTTGACCATTTCAGTTTGTAGTTGTGTCACAGACTAAAGGCGAAAGTGGAAATCATAAAAACGCATCCATAAAAAACCAAGTTACTTGATTTGAAGCTAAACGAATGCGAAAAGTTCCTTTCAAGCATCCTGGTTTGGAAATAAAAGAAAGTGTCAGCTGTTAAACTGCAGAACATGGCACCATCTCAAGAGGGATTTCCTTTGCCCTTATCACACCCGCACCCCACTGTGCGCCAATCACCTTAGGAAAAAAATGCCTCTCTAATCTCTTTGGTCCAATCTGGCATATGGTATCCTTCCTCTGACCGGTACTGCCCCCCCTCCTGCAACAGGGTTTCCAGTGGAGAGAAATACTGCTACAGCAAACAGGTGGGGGTGGGGTAGGAGGCATTTCCGTTGCGATTGACCCAGTGAGGATTAGAAACGTATGGAAGGCGATGGGGTTCAGCTCTTAAAAGCCTTCTTTTGCTTTATAGAATGTGTTTAAAGGCACTTGTTGCTGCTGTTTTTGTTTAAAGCTGATACCTGAGTTGTACACACTGCTGTCCATTTCCAGTCAAAGTGACCTGTTAGAAAAAGCAGCAGATGCAAAAACCAGACCTCGTGTCCGCTCAGATGATTTGGGAGATAAAGAGTGGGTTTTAAGACCTCTGTCAGTTAGACAGGGTAAAATATTGGAAATAAAATGAACATTAACCCATCAGTTGCACATGAAGCTTTTTTGCCCATAAAAAAATCAAAGTAGGGCAACTGTAAAAAACTAAAGCTACTCTATGGAGTTTGTGGGGGGAAAGGTATTCAAAATGCTTTTGTTTTACATGGCATTAAATCCAGTTGCGACCCTTCTAGGTCTTTATTGAGGTCACTAGGGTCATTGTTTGCTGTGGCATACACACCTGTTGTATTTCACACTGATAAGCATTCACACATCTCAGAATACCAGTATTGGCTGTTGTCTTTTGTTGTTGGTGGTAAACAGTCGAAAGGTGAATATGTCAGAAGATAAATGTGTTTCACCTCACTCAGTCAGGTGATGATGTGTTATTTGAAAGACTTTTAATTTGAAAACTTCCTGATCTCATTCCAACTTTTTACCCTCTTATCGGGAATGAATTAATTAACTAAAAACTCATAATTATCCTGGTTGTGTTGATGAAGGATGTGTCCGTTTGTTGTTGTTTATATTCACATCTGTGTTTGCTCAGAGTAAAGATATAACTGCACTGCATGCCAATCGAGTTTTCATTTATTAGATGAAACCCATCCAGCTTCCTCTAACGGCAGGCGCCTGATCTCATGCCAAGGGTGTTTGAAGAACGTTTGGAAGTAGAACGTGTACGATGCAAATAACACACAGAGTTAGCCTTGGGGCCTCGTGGTTGAGCGGGCGACAGTCAGTGGCAGTTTGCCACTAAACAGGTTACCGGCTGTAAATTAATGACAGGCAAACATGCAGAGGCAAGACCAACAGGTCGCTTTGTTTTCTTATGATCAGACTGCAGAATAATCCTCCACTGGGCTGCTTCTCTATTCAAATCTCTTTTCAAAGCTTACGGGTGTGGGCTTAAGCTCAAACACTGTAATATTCTCAAACATCTCAGCACCAACCCACCTGTGAATATCAACTTACTCTGTATCACTGTGAGTGTGAGTCCTATCTTCACACCACACGCTTTCCTGCTTTTAAAGCAGCACAAGTGGTTTGGCTGCCTCTCAGTTGTTCTCGTGCCAGAAAGCTGCTCTTTTTTCTCTCTCTTTTGTTGACACGTGGAGTGAAATCTCTAATGTTCATCCAAAAGTGCAGGGAAGCCTCACCGGATACTCTGTTCTTTGGCTAGCGTCTTGGGGAAATCCCATCCAGGCTGACTGTGACGCAGGTGAAACGAGGGGTCTGGGGTTTTGGGATTTCTCACAGTTCCTGAAGCAGACTTCTGGGTTCAGTCCAAGTATGATCTCCTCTGGTCCACTTGGATAAAAATTCACAGCTGCAACATGCTTACATGTCCATCAAACATGGCACATTTGTGTATTTACTTTTGTGTCAGCAGCAAGCTGTGGCACTCTACCCCTCAGTAACCACAGCTAATTGAATCAAATCGATTTAATCTGCAAGCAAATAAAGATTTTATTAGGCAGAGTGCATAAAACTTTAACCCGTGTCTGTTCATAGCAATGGCCATCTTTGTTCTACCTTTTATAGAAGATTTCCACTCATCCATCAACTTTGTGCACACAAAAATCTTGATTGTTAAAGATCACAATGCAGTGACGTGACGGCACAATCACCATATAAACCAGCAAGTTAATCCAGTTTTCCTGCCATTCAAAGAGAAGTGCAAACCCCCTACTCCACCTCTCCCTCATGGGATGAACCAAAGGCAATGTAACTCTGCAAGCTGCAACATGCAGCCCGTCTCTAAAGGCTCAGTTTTTCTACGCTAAAGTCAGTTTTTACTCAAGAATTTCACCTGAAAGCAGCAGTGGGCAGATTTCAAACAGCTGAGTGTGTAAAGTTACACATTGTAAAGGACAAACCAGGAATATAATCAGCTTCATTATGCAGAGAGTGTAGAGAATATGAAAAATAACATGATTACACACTTTTTATATGATTTGCTCGGTTACGTTCTAGACTGTTAAAACACTTTTAGCACAAACATCAGCTCATTGTCTCAAACCGAGTTAAGCCTCAGAATAAAAGGCATTATGACTGCAGTGACCTCCTTCCACCAGGGCTGTCATTACATGAGGTTTACATTTACTCCCATAATGCATCTGTCTCCACGTCAAGCTTTAGGAGCAGTTGTAACATGGCAAGGTCCACGAGTGAGCTGGCAACAGTTCAGCTGAATCAGCAGACATTTTTATTATTTGACTCTCCAACTGATGACTTTTCCCCTTTTGGACACAAGTACGTTTTTAAAGATGTGTTTAAAGTTTGTCTTTGCTGAAGACTGTTCTGCACAACACACAGAGAGCCGTGTTTAACACAGATGTAGTTGTAATTTCTTACTCAGACTGAATGACTGGAAATTAAATTAGATTGTGGATTATTATCTTAAATTAGCACTCTATGTCTTTGCTGGCACAAACTCAAAGCAGTACAGATCGTTATTGTGGTCACAGCGGTAACACAAATCTCTTTTGGCCTCACATGCATGACCCTGTTGTTTGATATATAGCTGCAGTTGTTGCAGAGAGATGAATCGTTGGATTATTATTATTTTTTGCACTTAATTTATAGCATAGCTGGGGCTAATGAGATTTGGCTTGCTGTATTGCTCTGGCTGGCTGGAAGAGGTCAGTGGAAAATGCGTGACCAGCCTGTGCGACACTTCCTCAATGATCTTGTTGTTGGTGCACTCAGGCTCAATGGAGCCTGTGTTACTGCCTTACGAGGTAATGCTCCGAGGAATGTGAACGAGGGATGCATAATCAAGACCAGCTCCAGGGACTAACTTCTTGTTTTTATGCTCTATTGTAAAAATGATCATGAGCATGTGTGTGATCTACAGTCCATGTAAAAACTAACATGGCTGCATGCTGTCGTTACTTAACTAGTTTGACAAACCAAAGAGTGAACTCATTCTAGTCGTACTATTTTATTTTAACCTGTATAAAACCTGAGTCAGCTCACAGAGGTCATGAGTCACGAGGGTTTATTTGTGCCAAATAAATGCTGACAGATTTGTAATTATTTCTTCCACATCTTGAGGTTTTTGCATCTGCGCAAACTTCATAAACAAACATGGCCGGCGACGCTGAATTATCGCTGTCATAATGAATCAGCAAACAAGCTAGGTTCTGATCGCAAACACAGTCACGTGTTTCATCGCCACAATATATTTATAGCTATGCAATGTTAAAATGTTAAGAGGCAGAGCCGGCCCTAGACGAATGAGAGTTATGCAACTACGGTACTTGAGGCCCCCACACCATCTAGGGGGCCCCCAAAAGCACCAAGATGGTGTCAAACAAGGTTGTTATGAAAAACGTAAAATGATAACACGGATGGAAAAATGATTTACATGTTATTTTGATAGTGTAAATTGGTTTTATTTTGTAGTTATTGCATGTTGTGCATATCTGTTCAACATTTTAAGAGCAAAATATAATGCAATGATGGCAACGTGGTGTCCACAGCCAAAAATAGTCACGGTCGGATGTCTTAAATTTGTTAAAACATATAAAACAGAAAATTTCCTAAAAATCCATTCAGATATATTTTTACATGTCAACATTTACATTGTATTATTGTTATTTTGACAATTACTTTTACGTGTATAGCATCCAGTAAATATTGGTCTGATGGTAAAGTGGTGGGCTGCGCAGTGGTGCAGTGGTTAGAGCTGTTGCCTTGCAGCGAGAAGGTCCTGGGTTCGATTCCCGGCCTGGGATTTTTCTGCATGGAGATTGCATGTTCTCCCTGCGCATGCGTGGGTTCTCTCCGGGTGCTCCGGCGTCCTCCCACCGTCCAAAAACATGACTGTTAGGTTGATTGGTTTGTCTAAATTGTCCTTAGGTGTGAGTGTGTGTGCATGGTTGTTTGTCCTGTGTGTCTCAGTGTTGCCCTGCGATGGACTGGCTCTCTGTCCAGGGTGTACCCCGCCTACTTGCCCGTTGACTGCTGGAGATAGGCACCAGCCCCCCCGCGACCCTGCGTGGACAAAGCGGGTTCAGGAGATGGATGGATGGATGGTAACGTGGTGTCCACAGCCAAAAATGGTCTTGGTAGGATGGCTTAAATTGATAAAAAAAAAATTCAAACAGACATTTCCCAAAAAATCCATTCAGATATATTTGTACATGTCTACAGTTACATGTGTAATTGTTATTTTGACAATTAGTTATGTGTAGTTCAACAAGTATTGGTCTGTCAGCAACTTCATGTCCACGGCCAAAAACTGTCGCCGTAGGACAGCTTAAATTGGTAAAAAATATGTAACCGAACAATTCCTAAGAATCCATTCAGATACATTTATGTCTACAGTTATCTGGGGTTACATTATTTTGACAATTTGTTAAATGTATGGGGTGCGTGTGAGGAACGTTTCACTGCCGTGCGTCTCCTGTGAGAGCGGGGGAGATTTTGTGGCTGTGGCTCTGCAATTTTTAGCCTATGTAGGGGAAACCCCCAAAGCCAAAATTGCACCGGTATGATATAAGCTAATTACAAAAGATGCTAATGATAGTGGGTTTGTTACATATAGTGTTGCCTTGGAATGATGAATCTTCTAGTGACTAGTTGGTATGGGGGTCCCAAATGAAAAACCTGCTTAAGGCCTCACAAATAATAATAATAATACATTTTATTTCAAGCGCCTTTCAAAGCTCTCAAGGTCACTGTACAGGACAAAATATCACAAGCAAGCAACACAAACAACAAGAAATAAATGCTAAGAGTAATTCCCAAAGGTAGAGTCGGAGCAGTGCGATGGATAATAGACTAAAAAGAGTAGAAGGAAGGGGGACAGTTACAGTGAGTAAGCCAGTTGGAACATGTGAGTTTTGAGTTGACACTTGAAGGTTGGGGAGGAGTTTATATTGCGGAGGTCAGGCGGTAGAGTGTTCCAGAGTTTTGGAGCTGAGTGGCTGAAAGCTCTGGCTCCCATAGTACTGAGACGAGTGCGAGGAACAGACAGGGAAGGTGAAGATGATGATCGGAGAGAGCGAGTGGGAGTGACAATGTGGAGGAGATTAGAAAGATAAGGGGGAGCGAGATTATGGATGGCTTTAAAGGCATGAAGAAGTATCTTATAGTCAATTCTGTATGTGACAGGGAGCCAGTGAAGTTGTTGCAGGACAGGGGTGATGTGTTCAAAGTGGAGGTCTTGGTGATTATCCGGGCAGCTGAATTTTGGACTAACTGTAACTTGTTGAGTGATTTTAGAGGGAGACCAGAGAGGAGGGCATTACAGTAATCGATGCGACTGGTGACCAGGCTGTGGACCAAAATAGCAGTGGAGTGCTGACTGAGGGAGGGGCGGAGCCGATTGATATTGCAAAGATGAAAATAAGCAGTTTTTATTGTGTTGTTAATATGAGGAATGAAGGATAAGGTGTTGTCTAAGATGACACCCAAGCTCTTAGCTTTGGCGGTGGGGAGAAGTGTGGTGTTGTCAAATGATTGGGCCGGACCTGTTAAGAGGCATGGAAGCAAATTTTTAAGCTAATTTGCTTTACAAATTTGTCATTGCAGCTATAGTTTTTTTTTTTTGTTTTTTTTTTCCCAGAGATTCCACTAGAGTTTCTGGATTCTTTTGCCACAGCTGAACAGAATTTAGCTTTCAGATTTGTTGCATAATTAATAGTTTAAGTTCACAGTTTTTTGTCCCGTCAGAAGAGAAGTGTAATAATACTTCTCTTATAGAAATTCACTGTTTGAGTGGAGGGAACCTTAAACAAACTGCTCTTTCTGTAGGTTGCAATATGTTAAAGCTGGTTATTGCTTTGCACAGAAAACTTGTATTGTGATGCATTGAGCTAATGAGGAAACATTACCAGTGGAGTTTATCTGTTTTGTTACTGAAATTATTTTTTTCCTGTAGACTAAGTCAGTTTTAAACAGGCCTTGCACAAACGTCAGTGCAATATTTCATTTGAAACAGAAAAAAAGTCACAAAAACTCAAATATATGCTGCATGAATCTAATGCCAATGTTGTGTTTGAGATGATTTGCAGCGATTCAAGCAAATGCTCAGCGGTGGAGAAGAAAAGTGGATTACCACTTTTAAGAATTTGACTCTGATTTCCAGTGGAGCAGAACAGACAGACGTTCATTTTAATACCCAGTTTCAGGTCTCACAAAGACCCCTCCCAGCTCTGCTCAAACCACGCGGCTTCATCGGGCAGAACGGGGTTCGTTTTTTCACTACATAAAATGAAATTAAGATTTTTTTTATTTCAAAAGCTGAAAGACAAGCTATGTTGCTTCAGTGATGTTGTTCACATGAAGACAGAAATACCCACAGAGGGAATAGCCTGGTGTGGCAATAGTTGTGTGAGTTTTCTTTTTAATTGCTCATTTTAACACACACGCATGTGTGTGCCAGTGTAAACTGTAATGCCAGCACTTCATTAGCTGTTAATGGGATCTTGAGACCTGAAAGATTAATTCTTTAACATTCATTGCTGCAATAATTATGGCATGTCAGTTTTCCTCACTTTGCTTGCAGCTGTTCTGTATGCACATATAGCCCATACATACACATATGAGTATAGAAGTGTGTGTGTGTGTGTGTGTGTGTGTGTGTGTGTGTTTACACACATTTCCATACTGATATATACATTCACTTATGTATATATCAGTATAGAAAAGTGTGTGCATGTGCACACAGATGTGTACAAATAAGTATATATACATTTATATACACACGCATATCCAAGCGTATGTGTGTTTGTGTATGTATGTATGTCTGTGTATGTACATGTATGTATATGCATGTGTGTGTGTGAGTATATGTGTACGTGTGTTTGTGTGTATATGTATGCATGCACATGTTTGTGTGTATGTGTGCGTATGTATGTAAGGCAGTGTGAGTCTTTATCTCATTGGAATTAGACCCTTAGCTCTTGTTCTTATCACTCTGCCTTGTTTGTTCAGACCTTGCAATCTTCTACCTCTCAAATGTGGGTTTAGAAAAAAAAGCGGATTAACCCATTAGCTCTTGTCGTTTCTAGTTTATCCGTCTTTCAGCCAACTGCTGGAGTTTCTGTGCCAGTTCCTCCTCCTCCTCAGAGCCCTGACAGATAGTCTCCTGCCACTTAGCCCAGCAGGTGGTCTTTCTTTAGCCAATTTAGGTGTTAAATGAGCCCTAAGGGTCTTAGAGAACCTGTTCCAATTTGAGTTATCGCCATTTTGTTCAAAAGTAAGATGTGATGACTTATTGATTCAGTTGGAGGAAATGAGCTACAGAGGATTCAGGTTTAAGCTGAAACTGCATCAATGGGAGACTTTCTGGTCTTTTATAAGTAGATGTCTTGAACCACGGGTCGATCTGACTGACGAATGGCTCGAACCTGCAATCTTCTGATTGCAGGGTGGGCGTCTAACTTCTCTGCCAAGATGGCAAGATGCAGGAAACATTGGAAAAAAGTGGTGTGGGGTTATTTTTCTATAATATTGCTCTGAGGACGAGTTTTCTGCATAGTCAGTCAGTAACACAGACTGTTTACTATAAAATAAAGTTTTATTTGTCAGCCGTCTCAGCAGGAATTACTTATGTTTCTTGTTTTTAATAAAAGTTCTGACTTGGAGGCAGACTTTTCCGGTCTAGCTTGGATGAAGAGCTTGAATAGAAACCTGTATAAGGCAGGATTAAACTTAGACAGTGGAAACAAAACTGAGGAAATTGTCTATTGTGCCCTTGTCCTTTCTGTATTTCCTCAGCTCAAAACAGACTTTTATGTACGTAACTCTGAAGATATGTCTGTTAAACGTACGTTATTTTGTTTGTTTGAAACCGATTTTACCACCATTTTTAAGATATTATCGATGTAAAAGTTATTTTAAAAATGTAGCACCCCAGAGTTTTCCTGTGAAGATGGATTAAAGATAAAAGATTTTAATACAGTGTTGTCTAAACTACTATAAATGTTTTAACTTCAAACTTGCTGTTTGAAGACGACATCACTTCCCTTTTGTCTTGGCTGCTTCGGACTAGCCTTTAGCTTCTCATTCCTGTTGGACATAAAAGCTTTAACAGATAAGACAGAATTTATTTATAACTTTTACACAGAGATATGTTTCAAAAAGCCTGAAAAATAATTTTAAAGGCACACTTGACAATTTTGATTGCTTTTAGCACCCCCTAGTGAACGTTTAGTAGAACCAAAAGCAAAACGTATCTCCTTGCTGTGCGTTCATGTTTTTAACACCTTAATCTAACAGCTAAAATGTCTCTTCAGCCTTCATTGGTGTCTACAGGAGCGATTCATCACTAAATCAAACAAATCGGCTGTGTTCATGATCTAAAGCATACTGGAAACGTGCTGCAGCCCCAGATATATAAGCACCATTTTATTCTAAGTCTAACAGAAATGACTGGCACTCTGAAACTGCAAATGTGTTATTCTGGCCACAGAGGGTGGTGGGGGTCTGAGTAACATGTCATTTACTTTGTAAAGGTTTATTTAGCACATACTGGCTCAAGAAAATGATTTAAAAATAGGAAAAAGTTGCATAGTATGGCTTTAAAGCTGTTATAACAAATCTGGTGGTTCGACGAGACCAGCCGGATGGCACCAATAGCTGCTTTCTCTCTGAAACGTCTTATTAGCGGAGGTTTTTAGACAAATGTGAGAGAACCACTTCATTAAATGTTTTTTTAACCCCACAATATATTTAGAGCTATACGACGTTAGAACGTTGTTAAGAGGCATGAAAACATGTTGAGCATGCTTGAAACGTGTTTGTTTTTCTGCTGAAAGAACCATAGTTCAGGACTTGGTAGTTACGATATCGTAAAGTAGAATTGGCGAAATAGAAGTGAATCGTAGATTTTTATAATCTTAAAAATTGTGATTTCCCAGTCTTAAATGACACCCAGCAGAGGTTTTGAAAGGAATTCAACTCTAACCACTCACAGCACTTCACCGCACTTTCATGACAAGCTGGTTTCTGTTGCATTTGATGCCTTATCACGTGCGCAAAGGCCTTGTTATTAAAGTGTGAGAATGAGATACTAAAGGAAACTTCCAGCAACAGAGCTACACCCAAAGTAGCTCAGTGGTGTCATGCTCTATTAACACCCCAAGTTCTGTTGTTAATCAGTACCTAGTTTTATGGCTCAAATCTATACTGGTAGGCTTCATTTCTCTTACTGGGACAGAGAACTGGTGGTCCAGAGAAGTATAAAAAAAATCAAAAATCAAGATGTTCTCACAGCCACAACATCAAGGAATGTTTCAGGGGATCAGTTCCAATTTGAAAAACTCTCGTTCCTGTTGGCAGAAGCAAAAACATCAAAAATGTTTGTTAACTTAACAGCCAACATACTTTGGGCTTCTCACGCTATGGCTTTTAAAGAGCACACAGTAGGGTTACAATACTGATAGACCGATATTTAGTAAATACAAGTATATCACGTTTGATGGCGTGTTTATAGGTGAGATCAAGTATTGTTGTGTTTGGGTCAATTGCAGCCCAGAATTTCCTGGTTAACTTCCTTATCCGGCTCGTAAGTAAAAGAAACAGCAACAACAAAAAAGGATGTTTCTTTGTTGACAGCTACACAAAAATGATCCTGTCAGCACTTGATGTTTATAAAATCCTATAAAAAGATTTCAGAAGCACTAAAATATACCGACCTCCATAAATTCAGGAAGCTTGCGGAACATGTGGGTTGATGCAATGGAGTTTGCATCATCTAGCATATAGGAAATCATGATGCTTGTGATCATCAGTGGCATGAAACAAAGAGACCACTTCTGCTTCCCCCTGCACAGGAGGGCTCAACAGAACTGCTTTGTTGTAATCACTTCTGTCTTTGAAATCACATACATGACGCACGTTGAGCGAGATGGTGTAGGAGGCGCCGCCGCCGCCATTGGCACTAACTTGATTTGCATGACTAGTTATTAGAGGTATTGACTGTACTTAAAAAAACATTCTTACATTGGAGTGATTTCATGTCTTATTCACAATGTCATTTCAAATCTGTGAAAGGTGGAGAGTAATCGTCAGCCTGTCTGTGTTGCCCCATAGCCGTGTTGCAGAAATTCACGCAGACATAGAGGTGTTCAAATCAGAGCAGATCCAGTTAGGTAAGATGCTTTAATCCTGCTTACACTGGGGCTATTCTTCCTCCTGACAACTGCTGATGTTCAGTTGTGCCTCTGTCGGCCCTAAAGAATGCAGTGAATCAGAATTGAGTATCTGTCGGCTGGATCGCTGCATTTGCTCAGTCAGTTGTCGCTTCCTTCACCCTCTGAAGAAACATACAAGTTTCACAGCTCTCATCTTTCCCTTGCGCAACATTCCCCCTAACATATACAGCCAGGGCATGGGGTGGCTAAAGTGTTTTTCTTTTGAAAATAAATTGCTTGTTGCTCAATGGTGTCAGACTGGCGGATGTAGGATGTGTTGCATTTAATCAAAATCCTACGAGACAAAAGATGCAGAAGCTTTTGCGTTCGGATGGTTCGGACCAACTTGTGTGGTTTAAAAAGTTTACCAGCACGGGAAGGAGTTTCAGGTAGGCAGACTGCTTCTTATTCAGCACCTCAGTTGAGAAAACAAACATTCGAATTTGTTCTTTGCTGTCTGGCTTTTATTCAAATTTGCCAGTGTTGAACTTACAGATAGACAAATAGTTCTTACTTCTTGAGTTTCATCTTAATTGGAACTGCCATTTGTTGAAACATAAGCATCTCTCTTTTGTTTTTTTAATGTTGGCCGGTGTGGCTTGTCAGGGTGGTTTGTCACCTCTGATATGCCTTATTGCTTACCGATCACTGATATTGTGTAAATATAAAACGTTGGTCTTCTATATGAGTCAGACCTGTGTAATGTTACACAAGCTGTTATTTTCCATTTGGATCTCATCTGCTGAATTAAAGAAAACATAGAGCTGGTGCTTCTTAGCGTGCCTCTGCTTACAGAGAAAGCGTGACAGCCAGGATGTTTGTGGGTGTCGCCTCGTTTCTCATTATGCATTCACGCCTGTGTAAACATAAGATATGGAAAATAGTCAATTTTCCTGTGAATGGGGGCATAACCTCGCTAGAATTTCATTTGCAAGAAAGAGACCTTGGAGTTGTCGGGTAGGTGTGCCATGTAGCCTCTTGTGCGCTTAGCGTATGATTATATCACTCTAGCTGTGTAACTCTGGTGAGGTTTTCTGTGTAATGGGTGAAATAAGCCCCTCCTCTCCTGAGAGAGAAAATAATACCAGCATTGTAATGATGGGGTTTAATGTGGGCAAAGAGTGCTGCGGTGGTCACTTTTTAGGTAGCTCAGCACGGCTTAATGTGGTAGCGCTTTAAAGACTGGTTTTACCTTGAAGGTGTGCTGACTCAATGATTGTTTTCCAAAGGATGTTTTATTCAAGGGCTGTCATGAATGTGGTCAGCTGTAAAACTAGCAAACATCAGCCATTAAAACGCAAAACAACACAGTGCATCATCACCATGTCTGACTAAAGCATCTGTCTTTCCTTGGAGAAGTGCATATTGCCTTTTAGGGGTGTGTTTTAGCAACATAGCAACCTATATGACAATACAGGGAAGACGGTACAATATATCGATGGACTGAAAGCCAGATGATACTTGCAACTTTTGAGGCTGAATTTAATTGGAAAATCCAGTTTTATCACAAGATCCCATTGTTCCGTCAAAACGAAGGCAAGAAAAACTGCTGCCACCTAGCAGTCGTAGTTGGAATTGCATCACACCAAAGGAATAAAGTAAATGATGGTATGTAAACGCTCAATAAAAAAATCAAAACGCAGCTTTCAAATATCGATTCTGTATCATAACATGAAATATCGTGATATTTTAGTGTATCGATGTTTTCCTTACATCCCTATTGCCTTTCATCTTGGAGGTTTTAATTATGGTTATTGTATAAGAGATCATGGGGTCAAATCTTGAAAATGATCTCATGTTTTATCACAAGGTCTGATGCGATTTGGCTATTTCAACCATCCTGAATGTGGCTGACATCAAAAGTTGTAATGATGGATTTGTGAGCATTCCCTTATTGACCAAGTTCTGTGTTTTTTACTTGTTATTTTTAAATCTGAGCACTCCGACTTTCACATGCAGGCCGAACATGATAAATAGTCTTCTACCTCTATTTCCTGCGTTAGTCGCCGATAGAAGAAAGACAGAGAAACGCTCGGAATAGAGATGCCAGTTACACGTCACAGTGGAAAATTAGCAGATTAGAAGGCTGTTGTTGATTTAGCATCCAGGAGAGAGCAGAGTGTGTCTCCGGCATGGTAGAAGCCAAACTGTTAGCATTAGCAACTCCACAACATGGCAGAACTCCTTCAGACTTGTGTTATTTGAGGTGATAAAACATCAATAATGCAAAGCAAACAGTGGAGTGTTGCCAGGCGAGGTGTCTGAACATCTGGAAATAAGACTCCAAACTTGGCTTCTGATCTTCTCTCCTCTGACAAAAAATTACTTCCTGAAGCAGGAGCACCAGAGCTTTTTTTCCCTCACATATTGATTCACAGGGTATTTGTTTGTATTAGAGACCACAGCAATTGTATTGAAGAAATGAGTGAACCTCGTTTTCAGAATCCATCCAGTAATCAGACATTAGGTTTAAAGTTAAACAGAACCAACTCCAATAACAAGTGCTTGACTTAATTTCAGCAGTAAGCAATTACAAGCATGAGTCTAGGTTTCTTTGGAGGTGAATCCAGTGAAACCAGTCCAAAGCTTGTGAGAGTTTGAGACTGGGGCAAGTGGAAGTTAGAGAATTTTTGTCTTTTTATGTATTAGTCATCATGACTGAATGAGTGGTGCTTCACAGTCACTGCTAGCTCCTGTCATGACTAACACCTCAGCGTGTCCAGCACCTTCACTCAAATATAATTCCCCTGTGTTCTATTGACAGTTAGCAGCTCTTATCTGGTCCCAACTGATCTGGGCACAGCCTGCCTCCTAACCCCACAACTCTCTTTTTTTTTGAGCATGTTCTGGATAAACTGAGACAGCGAGGGGAAAATATTTTCTTGATGCTAGAAAATGGTTGCTTGTTGCTTATAGCAGAAACTGCTTTGCATGCCTGAGTTTATTCTGTAGCAGGTGTAGAAGGGAACTGTTGCCACCTACACATTTTGCAGAAAAAAACTCCCCAAACTGTCTCTCACAAGCAAATAAAATTAAATGAAAAACAGTCAAACATGAGTGGAGTAATACCTGTGAATGCCAGTTGTGTATTAGCTTGACACATCTGATGATGTTCTTTTGTGTTGATGAGGCAAAAATTTATCTTGATTTGAAGCCAACCAGGTGAAAAAATGTTGTTTCTTCCTGTGATTTCACTTCCTCTGGTGAAGTTTTTAGACATGGTGTGTGTGTGTGTGTGTGTGTGTGTGTGTGTGTGTGTGTGTGTGTGTGTGTGTGTGTGTGTGTGTGTGTGTGTGTGTGTGTGTGTGTGTGTGTGTGTGTGCGTTTTACAGGGATTTTAGATCAACACTTGAATTTCCGTGTGTGAAATTGAACATTTTCTTAACCTGTGATGACAGAAAGTCTCTCTAGTCTTACCCGTAGTTGTTTGCCTTTCTGCAGGTTGCAACACTTCTACAGAAGTTAAGTCAGATTGTTTATTGTCATGAAGTAAAATAAAGAAAATTCACCAAGAGCCTCAAAAATAGCTGAACTTTTTCCTGCTGTGTCACTCATTAGCTTCATTTCTAAATATCTGATCTAAACTGCAACACAACACAGAAGTTATAGTTGAAAAGTTTTCAATCACAGCTAGAGGAATGAAATAATTGAAAGATTCTTCTTTTAAAAGCAGAAGATGTTTTCTTTTGAATAAACCTGTATTCTCTTCTCTGTTGCTCTGGAGGGCTTAATGGTTTTGGTACACCTTTAACATGAATCCTTCTTGCATTTTAGCTCAGGTGACTGATGTAAACAGTAAGGGCGTAGCCCTCTGACATCACGCTATTGTTTGTCTCCCCCAGGTCTTTGTAGTCTGTCAGTGAAGGTTTCTACTCCCACCTTGTCTTCTGCTGCTTGTGCCTGAGTGAATACTGGATGACTCGGCTCTGCCTCCAGCTTCAGATTCCCCAGCACCTCCAAAAACATCGAAACAAGTTTGAGACTTCAGCCTCCAGAGCCACTGCTGACCTCTGACTGCATGTCTCAAAGCTCCCACAGACCCCTTCCTGTTCCGGCTCCCCCCACGTCTCCTCAAAGACTCATATTTCCACGTAACCATAACCATTACATATTCTGACAGCTGTTGGCCACTCTGTCGCAGGCACAGTTTGTTGTGCTTTTCTTGGTAGACGGTGTGACCGCCGCCCCCTGATTGAAACCCAACTGGTGCTCTTTGAGTGGGGGAAGGAGGGGAAGGAAGGCTGCTGAGCACAGTGCCACTTTCCCCTGAGATGAAGCTGCAGGCCGTCATGGAGAACCTGCACAGGCAGCAAAGGGCCAAGCTAATGATGGAGCAGCAGCTACAGCAGCAATCCATCGCCCAGCACGCCCAGGTCTGTACAGGTGACGACCCAATGGAGAGCCCTGCCCCTGAGGGGGAGCAGGCCCAAATAGTGGCTCTGGCAGCCATGCGCGCTGCTGCAGCTGGACTGCAGAGGGTCTCAGACAGCCCGATGTCAAAGCGTAGCAGTGGCGGCGAGGAGGAACAGGAAGATGACAACGATGAAGGAGACGAACAGTACAAGGACATGATGGGGTCAGACGAGGAGGAGCAGATGTAAGTTAGGAATTCTTTGGTCAGTCTTTTATCAAAATGTTCTAAATATTTTTTTACGTTTTCTGTTTTTAACGTAAACCCAGTAAGCAGAAATGGGACGAGGGAGACTTTGAAAGTGAGATGGATGAAGACTATGATGACGACCTTCCAGAGGAAGGCCTGTCCACATGTCATGATGCCGTGGCTCCTGGAAAGGGCATTCTTCTGCTTCCTCACCGCCAGCTCCACCCACACCCCCAGATGCTGAAGAGGCGTCTCAGTGTTGAGCAGGAGCCTCGTGTTGCCATCATGCCTCCCCACGCCCCTCACAGTCACCTGGGTGGACAGGATCATGGAGAGTGGACCTATGAGGAGCAGTTCAGACAGGTGGGCTTTCTGTTTCTCTGCTGTGTGAAACTTAAAGCCTCAATAATGTAAAAGGGGGGTTATTTTTTTATTAATAGATTATTTTTCTGCAGATTTGAACTACCTTTGAACCGTAACAAACTCAAACACCGAGCAGGAAGTATCTGCGGTGTGACTTATCACCTGTCTCTCTTTGTGTCTCTGAAAGGAACTCTCCGTTGCTTCGGTGTAACCCGTCAACATTTTTTCAGTTGACGTAAGATGTTGAATCAGCGCCAAGCCTGCCAAAGAGCGATCACTCTGATAGATTTTTCAGCGTAATTAATGAACATTTGCTGACCTCACCTGTGTTATTTTACAGTTTGAACTACGTTGACTGCTTAAAACTGCACCAATATTGACCTTATTCAAACACTACTTGGGATTTGTTTTTTCAGCGTATTGAGTAATTCAGGTACAAAGGCGTATTGTACCTGAAGGTCTTGTTCAATCAAAATCTTGACATGTTTCTGGTGTACAGTAAAGGTGGTTTTGGTGTCATTACCGAAGCGCGTATTCACATAGAAGTTCCTGCAAATTTCAAAAATCCCATTTCTGCGACTACAAAGACGTGCACGAGTTACAACTGCTGCTGACCAGAGGGCCACCCCTCACATTAAACTTGTGTGGCATTTTCTGTGCAGCACAGAATGTAATCTGACCAGGGTGGGAAATGGAACAGCAGTCAAAAGTTGATAAAACCAAAGTTCTGGTTTGCTTTCCAACTTCATGCTAAAAGTTCAGATTTAAACCGATCAGGTTTTATTTCAAGCTGCTCTGTGTCTACACAGATTTAGTTTGAATTATCCTAAAGAATAAAAACAAAACTAGTGCCTTGTAGTGAGGGCTGAAGGAGGGGGATGGGTGAGTTAGAGAGCACTTTAACAGCTTTAACATACTGGAATTTACTGTAAACATGCCAGTGGGCTGAATATTATGAGAGAGGCCCAATAAGGCAGGCTGTTTACATGACCGGACTCAAGACTGTCAGCAGCTACCTCTAAATGGAAGACTGCTGTCAATTAAAGATTAGAAAGGAATTAAAAGCTGATGGTTTACTCACAAGAAAATGCAGTTAAACCTCATGATTAACCAGAAACCTTTTTTAATGTAATTTCAACAAAGCATTTTTAACTCGGTCACACAAAAGAGGCTTTCTTCTGACAATTAGATCGGATTTAATCCAAAGAAGAGTGACCTTTGCATTCACCGATCACTCAATTTATAGATGCACACGTTTTCCAAGCCTACTTCTTTGTTTTTTTATTTAATTTTTCTGTTTCCGTTTCTAAAATGCATCTCTACAAATGTGACTTTACTTCTGCACGTCAGAGAAAATCTAAGCTTGTGTGTATGTGGGCGGCCGATACTGAGCCACCATTTCACACTGTGACTTATTACACAATAAAAGCTGCTATTAAAATGCAAACCATCATGGTCTGTTGCAAAGTCACCGGCCATAGCGCGTTCAGCAGGATGAGAAGCCGTTTGATCTTTTATCCAAACACAATCTGTTTGACAAATAAAAACAAAGCTTTTGTGATTTTCTTTAGATTATTGGTGCCTTTAGTGTGTTGAGGGTAACTTATCTTTGCCATGCTGCCTACTTGCGCCTCATTATCAAGCCTAACTAAAGATTCTGTAATTTAGGGCTCATTTCTCGTAATTACAGAGCGTATAGAATATAGCTCCCCTAAAAGCTGCTTCCTGTTTTTCTACATAGTCCACCACTCCCTCTGTAAATGTTTGTATGAATGCCTTGACACGATACTCTGAGCTGGTTTTTACTCGCAGGATGTTTTTCTCCCAACATGATGATCAGTAGCATTTAATGTAATGTAATGTGATGTTCATTTGACATGGACACAGAAATTACATTGGACAAACCAGATGCAGTGTTTAGTGTGTTAGCACACGTGCTAATTTGCAACACTTGTCCATAGAACCTTTCTAAAAAGTAGAGTAGATTTGAATAAAATACAAAGAGATCAACAATAAATCAAACAGAAAACAGATTAAAATTTCAAACAATTTTCAGTAAAAAAGAAAAAAAAGGCCATTTGAGCAGCAATGTAAGAGTTTAAAACTATTCATGTAGACATTGTTGTTTAGACTTTAACCATTTTTTGAGTTCTTTGTTAAAAACTTTACTGTCCGTTTCTAGTCTTAGGTCAGTAGGTAGAGAGTTCCAAAGTCTGGCTCCCTTTACAGAAAGAGCAGACTGGCCAAAAGAAGTCTTGCACCGCGGGACGAGACAATCGCCGCAGGTGGAGGCTCGAGTGATCGTTCTATGAGAGCTCTGACGTCTGATGGCCAGAGTAGAGAACAGTCTAGACAAGTTATCATGTAGACAATTGAAAAAGAATCAGAGTGCTAAAATTAATAACATTTTCGAAAGTGAGAAGATTATGTTTCCTTAAAATGTGACAAAGATGCCATTTCAATGGTTTCTGGTCCATAATTTTTATTGCTTGCTTGTATATTAAGACTATAGGTCTTAGAGTGGTGGATGAAGCCTGTGACCATGATCTTTATAACACAGCTGGAGGTTTTGCCATTTGTCAGGAGTAAAACCTTTTGATAGTGCCACTCCAGTAAGCTAATGATGGAGACAAAGACGAGGAAAATACTTTGTCATGTATAGAATCCAAGTCTGTGTCCTGGAGTGTTGAAGCTCTCTGGCTTCAGCTTGTTTAGAATTTCCTGATTCCAGGATTTTAGAATTGCACATTATTCAAAAGGACCAATTTTGCCCTTAGATGATTATAGCAATTAAGTATAATAGCAGCTTTAGTCTGTTAGGACGAGGCCTGACTTCCTCCTGATAATTCTAGCCCCATGCATCAAAACAGCTGATTTTATTTTTATTATAGCATCTTGGCGTTTTTTATTTTGCTTCTTTTTTAGCTTCTGAACCAGAAATGTGTGGTTTCTTGTAATTTGAGGGGTGTGATGGCTAAAATCAGCACACTGCAGGGGCTTATTTGTGCATTTTCAGTGTTTTATTCTACATACTCTTTGCATTGTGAGTAATATAAAGATTAATAGTCAGTAAAAATAAAAAGTTGCATGCCTAAAGGGATGCATGTGAGTAAATTTAGCACTTAAAAAATCTTTCTAGCAGCTTGAAACTTCAGAAAAAGCCAAAATTAAATTAGATTCCTTGGAATAATGCATGAAGTTGGTAAAACTTTTCAGAGAAATTTTGAGAAATGATGTTTTATACATTCTAGCAGAAACATTTTAGTATAAAACTCAAATTAACTGAAATTTAGCATTTTTTTCATCACGTATAAATCAGCTGAGACAAAAAATGATTTCTCAGGGCTTTGTGAAAATCTAAAAGTCATTTTTTGTCACATTTGTGACAAAGTGATTCTTTTCAAACCAGATTTATGTGGACCAGAAACCAGTACAGTCACGGTTCTCCCTCTGACGTTCACAGATCCGTTTCTGGGACTGAACGTTAATGATCACATTTCATTGCCTCTCCAGCGTCTTTAAGGGGAATGTCAACAAAAAGCTCTTTGGATTGTTTGAAAACCTTCTGCCTGAAAAGGCAGCTGTGTTTATGACCCTTTTCACTCATATTTAAACTTTTTTTTTCTCAAAAACACTTTGTCTTTATTTTGGTCTGATCTCAATCAATCATTGGTTAGAGAAGAAAATAACTCAATAATTGTGCTTCAACTTTCACCAGAATACCCTATAGCACCTCCTGCATGTGCTCTGTTTGCACTTGTTTGCTGGTTTAGTGCAACTGGGTGGGGAGGAGAGGGTTAAAACGATACAGTTTATTTTGGGCAGGTGGGTGGAGGCTGCAGGAATGTGCCTGATGGAGGGTGATAATGTGGCCACTAGGAACCTCAGATCCTCAGCAGAAACTTTGCATGCCTCTATCAGCGTAGAGCAGTTAGAGTTCTCCCAAACGACAAACTGTCTTCGGCACGACGCCTGCGGCTCACATTCAGCGCGGATCTAACAAAGACTTTAGATCAAACTGAACTAAAACTATAGGATGCATGATTTACTATGTAAAGGACATGTTAAAAAGGCTTTGAATGAGTCTAAAATATGAAATGAAGCAGTAGTGGGTGAAGTGCAGCGTTTAGTAAAGTTTTGCCCCAGGCTCTGTGTGGCAGGGATACACCAGCAAATCCCAACCTGCATTCCTGGTGGATCATCCAGCCACCTTCCTTTACTCTCAGCTAAAATGTCAGACTAAATTAAGCCCGGAGGTGCAGTCTGGTCCATGTCTGATTACGCTGTGGGTTTAAATGAATTAATCCAAACATTCAGGGCCCTCTGCCAGCAGCGTCATATCTGGCTATGGCAGAGAGCAGCAGAATTAAATAAAGGGCGAGGATTTATAGCGATATCAAATTATGACAGCGATGTTGGATTATTCTGTACATGAAACTGATTTGTGCGTCTGGTGGAAGTGTTTGAGTGATATCAGCATAATATCAGCACAGCCCTGCCTAATATCTCGACTCCCTTCATATATCTGCCCCACGGGACATAAGTATGGGTGTCTGCAATTTCACTTCCTACAAAAACAAATGAGCTGCTCTTAAATTTCAGGAAGCCAACGTATGGCGAATACTTCCAGCGGTTACAAAATGGTTTGCAACCATTTGCTGTAGTCGGCCACTAGTAACAAGCTGGGAATGTTTAGTTTTACAAAACCAATGATTTGAAACCCTTCATTTGTTGGACTATTATCACAAACTCTTCTGATAATGTTTCCACTGGAGACAGAATTTAAAGTTTTGTGATCATTTTTCTCTTTATCTCTGTATTTCTTTAGTTCTAGGTTGATTATTGCATTACCTAGCTCCTCTTTTATAAACACTATCTTCTTCAGGGCTGAAATGATCCAGAGGTCGTGCCGAGCCTTTGAAGTCTCCTTCTGTGTTTCTGTCCGCTTTAAACACCAGCAACTGGACAGATGGAGCCCAGATGGACAGTAAAGTAGGGATGTCTTTAAAAATTCATGATACTCACCATGATCAGCTCAAATGGAGGGAGGGGGTTGGCATTAAACATTAAATTGCACAAACACACACGCGCGCACACACACACAGATTGGTTTGAGGGGGAGGGGGCTGTTAGGGACTACAGGAAGCGTAGCTGGAATAAGAGCCAATTGGGAGCGACACTTATTGGGATTGCCCATCAAGTTTCTGCTGATGCAGCTGTCTGATAAGTGCTTGTTGAGTTTATATTCCACCACAGAGAAACCTTTTGATCCAGGTTGTAACATTTTATGAGTTCATCAGAACTTTTTCCTCTCGTTTTGTAGAAACTTAGAGGATTATTTAAAAAAAAAAGTTTAAAAAAAAGTCAAACTATTTCCAAACAAGTTTTCTATCATGCTCTCGAAAACCAACAACATTAATAGATTTTTTTATTTTAAAAATACATTTTAAAATGTGATTAAATTTGACTGATTACAGATGAAGATATATGTTATTCATTATTCCCTAATCCACTGTTTTTCAATAAATGAATAGCTCATTTCAAACCAATTTTAAAATTTTGGGGCATTATGTTGATAAATGTTGATGTTAATTCCTTTTTATTGGGTTCTGTTCAACAACATGAGGACAGCAAGGCATCCGAACCTTTGTGAACCACGTCATCTGGAACTGCACAGGAAGGTGCAGAGGCCGCCTCCCTGCAGACTCGTTTTGTGACTCTTTACTGCAGGGCTGCAGTGAGAAGCACTGGAGAGGCTGTTGTTTGATTTGTTCTGTTATGCCTGCAGAGATCTTTGTGTGCAGACATTTCTGTTTTAACAGAAATGTCAACACAACGTTTGTGGTCCATGTTTATGCCGTCATAACAAAGGGCCTAAAAAAGTTCAAAAAGCATCGAGGAGGGGTCTGAGATAACATGGGAAAGCCTCTGAAAGTCTTCCTGTTGAGAGGAAAGGGGTAGGTGTGACTGAGGCAACAGGAAAAAGTCCATCAGTTGGCACTGAGCTTTGAACCGCCGCCAAGTAGAACGTGTAGTAAATGCTCATTTTGACTCTGAAGCACCGCAGAGCATTTGAAACGTGTCCAAACTCAAGCGTGCTGCATGAGACTGATGTCAGAAACTACAGCCATGGGGATTCTGGAAATTGGCAGGCACTCAATGCAGACCAGGAGAGGGGGGCTGCAGAAGGAATGTAAACAAAGATTGTGTAAAGGCTGGAGCTAGCTCTTGCTTTACTTTTGCTGTTGCACTTTATTAGGCTGCATCGCCTTTAATGTTTCCCCTGACTACTTTTAATGTCACTATTCTATGACTTTAAACCTTCAGACAAACAAAAATGATGATTAAAAACTTGAACACCATTGTCTTATTTTGCCTCCTGTATGCGTACAGGAAACAGAAAGTTGCTACTTTCTTTTTCTTTTCATCCCTATTCAAGAAACTCTTAATGCGCCCTTATGGAAACCGATAAAGATGAGCACCAAATGGCTCAAGTTGTCAATAAAACAAAGCTTTAAGTGACATCTCTTCATACAAAGACCCAGCAGTGGGCTCTTACTGGAACAAAAGACTACTTTTTTTGTGCTTTTGCCTTCCTGCTCTGAAAAGGTAGAGTGCCTGAAGCGGCCGTTCTTTGGGGAATCAATTAAGAAATAGGTCAAACACAGATAAAGGTACTTAGCTGCACATCTTCAAGGTCTGAGTTGCTCTTTGTCCTAGTGTGAAGTAAAACTGGAGAATGGATTTGTGTGTTTTGAAATGTGCCTGTAATAGCATTTGCAGTCAATAGATTGGGAACGCGGCGAAGCAGGGCACCACTCTCAGATCATAAAAAGGTTCTGTTAGTGCTTTTATCCATAATTGTCCAATTTGGCCCGGGTGACATTAGTGTAGCTGCACCGTCTTGTCTGTATGATAATAGCCGACCTTTTATGATTGTCTGTGCATAGCTGGAGGTCAGGTTCAGTAAATGCTACAGATACTAATAGGCACTCCTGATATTACACCAATAGGAACTGATAATAGACCCTTCCGCCTGCAGATATTTTGACATGTCAAAGCATGAAGGCCCTGATATTCCTAATGAGATTAATAGTAGCTTTGGTTCTAATGAGCGTGCTCCTTTCAGGCTGGAAGCTTACATATGTTGATGATCACACATGGAAAATAAGTTGTTGCTGATGTTGCACGTTTGCTGTGAAGAGGGAATATCACCAGGTTAAAAAAGGCACAAACAGATGTTCACGGTTACTCTGCTGTAACACAAACAGGATCATGCCTGCTTACAAGCTCTGGATGCAGTGTGTATGTTTCAAATCCGTCGTACACGTAAATGTTTAAACAGGAAGGCGGACTGCAGTTCCATGTATAGAAAGAGCATAGCGGTTCCTTTAGGTCAGATTTCTGCTCACCCACATATCGACTGGAGCAGGTTTGGCCACGTGGACGCCACCGCTCTGCCTTTGATGAGCCACATGGACAGCTCTCCGCCGGGTGGGCCAGATATGTTTTTAAGGTCAACGTTGTAAACCATTAAACCCCTGGCCTCGTCCATCCATCAGTCTGATTGGCAGCACATACATCCAACCTTGAACTTCCCCCCCCCCCCCCCCCCCAAAAAAAAGAAAAAGCTAAAGCAGAATGCCCATTTTTAGTCTTCCCAGGGAAGATCAACGCTCCGACTCTTGTTTGTGTATAAGTGCCATTACAAACCTTCTTGTGAAACTTCAGCTATGCTGCTATCTCTGTCTCCATCTGTCTGCATTCAGACTTGCACTATCACAGCATCTGCTGTGGCGCTTAATAAATACTTTCAGCTTTCTCAAAGTCTCATTACACCATTATCTGGGTCAGATGGTTCGGCTATTGCACAGAATCCTGCTTTTTTTTTAAAAGAAGCTTTCATTTCATTTTTTTCATTGTGTCTGGGTGAAAAATACTCTTTCAAGCTGCTGATGCTGCGTGTGGTATGGCACGTCACTTTTATGATCTTAAATGGCTGCTACACCCCTCTCCCCCTCCCTTCTGTCTGTTTAGCTTAGCCTCGCCCAGTTTGGGCATCCATCATCGTGATACCACTCATTAGCCGTGCGGTTACAACATACATCAGACTCTGGAGACCTCTGGGAAAATTTGCTGCTATTTCTGGTCTGTATCCAAATAGCAGCAGCAGGCAGGAATAGAATCCAAATGTTCATCTGATGCGACTCATTCTGGTTGGGGTTCCTGGGATTATCCATTAGATTCCACCTTTTTCTTTTCATCCAGTAATCCCACCGTAAAAACGCTCATACACTAGTTAAGAAACTGAGGCCTCACTTACAACATCACACATTGTAAAGAAAGCATGATCAGTGACCTCCTATGGTGCGTTCAAGTACGTCATGAATGTTCTTTTGTAGTGCCGTTTTTTTTCTGACCTGTTTCTAATGAGGTTAAAAGAGAAGAAGTGGGAAACCAGGATATAATTAAGTAGTTTACCTCAATAGGCTATAAAACCAGCTGACTAAGCATATCCCAAACATCAAGGAAATGATGGCCACAGGCGTAGTATGAATCATTTGGTTTGGTTTGATGCCATGGTTGGCACATTTCAGCATGCGGTTTTTATTCAGTAGCTACAAGCGGCATCAGTTTCATTCTTGCCTTTCCAACTCGCTAATCTCCCTGTATTTTTTTTTTTCTCGGGGCAAATGTGTCTGCTGCAGATAAAGCGACATCAGTTAGACTCGGCCACGACGGTGCTGCTTGTGTCGACTAAGCTGTCAGCTCCTCATCCTCAGTCGATGCGTTTGAATTCATGAGGTCAGCCGGTCAGTTATTATGATGTCTTTTGATCCGACCTGTCAATAAAGCAATTCTCAGAGCCTCGCAAGTGTGACAGCACTGTTTGTGGCTGTTAATTGTGTGCTCCTGTGGGGGGATGGTGACGGGCCGGGCTAACAGAGACAGATTCATTAAAAATGTGCTTTTATAGAGACGAGTAGGTGTGATTGCTGCTTTGCTGCTGTCTTCCTGTCACCTGAATGATTAAGATGTTTTCCTGATCAGCGCTGGACTGCAATACACAGAGGATTGACATGGATTGTTATTTAACTCTTCAGCACAGATCCAAGTTTAAAATGTCTCATTCTTCTGTTAAACAACAACCAGATAATCGTGTATACACTGATAATAAACTGTTTGCAAACATGTTTAAAAGCAATATCACTTTATTATTATTTTTTTGTTTAATCCTGTTATGTTAACACGTCAGCTGCTTTGAGAAGCTTTCTCAAACACACACGCACACGCACACACCCTATACATATATACACATATATATATATTATTTATTAATTTGTTTCTTTTTCCTTATTTTCCTAAAAATTTCAAAGCGAATTCTAACATCAATGGACATTGTTTCAGGTCATTCTAAAATAAAAATGAAAAACTCTGTGTGATCTTCCAGTAAAAGACTATTTTTATTTTACTTTATGCTAACTGGGGTTAGAAATAGCAATTGGTTTCTGCAGAATTGCATTTATTTTTACTTCTATTTCACTACATGTCTTTGTGTGAGGAAGGCCAATTGGAAACGGCAGCAATACTCAAGATGTTCTTTCAATGGAAATAAAACAAATGTAGATTTGTGTATCTTACACAAAAGTAAGATTTCATACACATGGGAAATAGTTTGTGTTAAAGGTGTGGTTCACTGAAACCCCATTTTTTAATAACTATTTCTGATCATAACCAGCCTCTCTGGGTTTCTCATGCAGGCTGAACATGAAAACAGTCTCCTACACCGATCTCCTGCATTAGCTTCTGATAAAAAAAATATATCGTGAAACTCTAGGATTTGAAAATTCTGACAGATCTATGTCACACTGTCACTTATAACATTCATGGACTCATCCATCATGACTCACGACAGGGAAGGCTGTTGTTGGTTTAGCATCCAGGAAACAGCAGAGAACGTCCCAACTAATTGAAGCTAGCCATTAGCATTAGCAACTTAACCACACGGCAGAAGCTCCTCCAGGCTTGAGTTATTTGTGGAGATAAAACACCCACGTTGGAAGGCAGTAGTCACATTGCTGTTATCCAAAGGGAGGTGAGATGTCAAAATATCAGGAAAAAAGACTCTAAATCCTGCTGTCTGAAGCTCAGCATTGATGTGGGTAACTGCTAGTTCCTGGAAATGGTGCACCAGTATATTTTTCCCCATGAGTACGACTTAAAAGGCATTAATTCCTGCTAGAGACCACTGCAAATGTATTTATTAAAGGAGTGAACCACACCTTTAAAGAACTGAATTGAGTTTATTCATTTGAGTGGAGATTGGATTGAATTGAGAATAAAATCTAATCCCCCATAATCAACTTTTTACATACTGGGTGAACATTAGAGGCTTTTGGACAAAAATAACTAAAACATTTCATTTTATTACAGTGTGAATGGTTAGCTGTGCCTACGCTGTACATTAATGACTTTTTCGATAAGCATTCGGCATGACTTAGACTAATCACGTGCTCATGAGTTCCCCCTCCCTGCCTTGGGTTTGGGGTGCTGTTATACCCATGTTGGCTGTACGAGGCAGTCACCCTCTCATCCTCATCGATCATGATTTAGTCTTGCTGAAACACAACCAGCAGCATTTTTTCCATTCCTGTTAGGCGGGGCCATACGAAGAAAACAAGTTTATACTAATCTCTTGCAATAATGTGTGATAGAGGGACTGCTCCTTTAGCTTTTGGTAAAATGGGATTTGATCTCTGTTTAACGTGGTTTCTGTTATTTGCAGCTATAGAAACTTTGTAAACATTTCCATGAGCCCAAACGCACACGGGAGGATAAAACACACCTAGAGGTTATCACCCAGTAGTTACAGAATCGGTTAATCCTTTCTAAGGCGTGCTTGCTACTGTAGCTTCTGTTGGTTGCAGTTTTTTGGGGGCTTTTTTGTAGTTTCTTTGAAGATTTCAAGGGAAACTTTAACAATTAGTTATCGCTCTCCTTTAATTTGACATCGACCAAACCTTTAAATTAACTTTGGACAGCTTTAACTCAGATAAAGACCAGAATTTTATCTACAAGATAAATTACTTTCAACATCATTTAGGTCAGACAGCAGTCATGCAGACTTAAACGGGAGTGTTTACAAAGAAACAGAACCAGAGCCAAAATGATGGGCTATTTTCTACATGTGTGTACATGTTTGTGGATGTTTTGCTTGGACAAAAGGTGACTGGCAGGTGTAAGGGAGCATATAGGTGATACCCCAGGCTGCTCTCGGTTTGGGTTTTTAGTTGCAAAGGCTCTTTTGTGTGCTGTGCAACACTGGTGTGCCAGCACTACTGACAGCCATTTGCATTAATGGTTGAGTGACCCTCCCCCAAACACAAACACACACACACACACACCGTTACCCACCCTGTCTTTGAGGCCGTAAAAGCTGCTCTTTAGTTACTGATTATTTGCAGTATAAGGCCTGTTTATAATTTATCTCCAGACATTCTGTCGCTGACCTACATTCATGCTCGGGAACTATCAGACAACAGGCTGAATGATTATTTATCTGAAAGTTGTGAAATCTGAAGCGTTTTGCACTGCCATCTTTAACAAAAATCTGCTGCTGATGGTCGTTTTGAGTTCACATGCTAGAGCAGATTGATTAAATTTCCCACAAATCATATGATTTAAAATCTTTACCTGCATTTCTGTAAGGGAAAGGCTCAATACCGCTGTTGCATGGGATTTTGTCAAGGTGTGTGAACGCTGCAGTACCAGTCATCCCAGTTTCTTGTCGTTTATCTAGTTTCTTATTGTTTATCTGACTAGCCAAGCTTTAAGCCAGGAGGGAGGCCCCCCGTCTCATTATATAGACTTGGGAAAAAGCTACGGTGGCCGCACCCACGTCAGCCTGATAAACGTCTGTATGTGGTAGGGGAGTTATAATGTACACAAGGATTATATACAAGGGAATGGCAAAAAGAAAAAGAGTAAAGCTGATAGGAGATGAAGGACAAATAGAGACACACACCAAAGAGTGGAAGTAGGACGGAAAACAGATGCAGAGGGGTCAACAAAGACACAGACGCTGAGGAAATGTATATAATGTGTATGTGGGTGAGGGAGAAACAATGGTGCATAGAGGGGAGAGGTGTGGCAGTGGTCTTGCCAGTTTGACAGCATGCTGGTTGGTTTTTTTGAGTCAATTGGCCACCCTACTCGGCTTATGTTCGCTCAGCAGCAGTTTCTCCGAACTAAATCATCCAGATTCACAGCTGGTTCTCCCCATAACAGCGCTGCTCTAGTCCAAACTGCAGCTTGGCGTGTTTAAATTGATCTATGGCTCAGAGAGTGACTTGTGCAGCTGCTGGACGTGCCCCGTTTCTCAAATTTACATGAGCTGCTTGGCTTCTATTTCCTAAGAATAATAAGACTCCTTTAGACCTCCCTATAAAAATAAACCTCATTACTTTAGGAGGTTGACATCGCAGCGATTATAGATTTGTATGATGAACAAATATGGGCGTTTGAGCTTTTTATATAAGTGTGTGTGTATGTATACACACACACACACGCACGTACATTTGATGATATAGGCTAACTGAAATGAATGCATGGCTGAGTAAAAAACCTGATTAAAACTGATGCTTTTCTAATTCATTTATTATTACTCAGAGCGTAAGTGTATTGAGATTGAAGTAATTAGAAAATTGCATTTACATGGTCTTATTTCAAGCACTCCCTTTGTGGAGTCGACTTATTCATTTATTTATTTTCCTCAAGCTTTGTCCCGTTACAGCTCGCTGGCATGCCTGAGTCTTTAGTGGGCTCACCACTATTGCACAACTCACACTTGGGCTTGATTTAGAGCCACAAATTGACCTAATATCCATATTTTTGGACTGTGAGGAAACAGCGATAACCACCACGACAACAGTGCAGCTGTGGATCGGGTCGTGCACAACAACATAATTCGATAATTACAGTTTCTGCTTAATTACACTCGTGCTTTTATCCATAAAAAGATTTCAAACATGTTTGGGCCAAATGCCTTCAAAATTTAAACATCAGGAACAGGTCAGCAGGTCAAATGTGGAGGTGACAAGTGGAGAAATATTAGATGTTTGCAGAAACAAAGCAGGGCACTGTGCCCAAGTCTGTAAAAACTGAATGAGACCTGTAACTGGATATGCATGAGTAAAATGGATACTTTGAGTGTGTTAACACAGTTCACACTTCACTATGCTTCTCAAGTGGACACCAATCAACTCACCGCCTCCCAGTTACTGTTACGAGTCTTTTAAAATCACCATAGAGGACAAGCTGTCACATGAGAATCATGACTTTGACAGGGTTTTGTTGTGTTTGTTTGTTGCTCTGCTCTCCTTTGCGGAGTAGAGTGATGGAAGTGAGTTTGGTCGCTATCCAAATTCATCTAATGGATTTGACAGAAAAGGATTGAAGCTCTCCCACCACAAGGCAAATATTTATTGGTGTGATTAGAACAGAGACCGAAAGGGGGATAGAGAGCAAATAAAGCAACATGGAGGGGGAAGGGAGCAGGAGAAGGGGTAATTTCTGAGATTTATGGCGCGGCACTTCACGAAATGCGTGCATCCTGTAATTAAAACTCCCCCCTGCCTCCAGCAGGCTTGTACATTAGCTGGCATCCCCCACCGCAACATCCACCTCAAACCTCTTTGGTCCCACCCCTCTGACCACTAGATAATAAGATCCTACAGCAGCTTGGAGTCACTAACGAGGGCTTAATGCTGCTGTAAGGGACAGTGTGTTGGCAGTAAGAGGGCACTGCTCTCACCAAAGAAGCCTTTCATTTTCATTTTTTTTCTCAGCCCTTCCTTCATAAACACGCAAACTCATTCACCAGATGAACGCTGACTGTTACGTGTTGGCAGGCCAGAATCCCTCTGCAGTCAGAATCCATCACGATGTGCAAACTTCAGTCAAGAATCAATCAGGAATGAAGTTTCTGACTCAATAAGTCTGAAACTCTTTGTCTCATCTTATTAGGGTTTTTAAAATCATTTCTCTCCCTGAGGTAAAAAAAAAATCCAATCAGAATCTTGGTCAAATGTATCCTAGTTAGATTTTGATTTACCGCACTTGTTTTTATTTTAGGTATTAACTCTGTTACAATACAGCTCTAGTGTTGGCTTAACAAGAGTATAATCTCTTTAAAACGGGCCTTTATTAGTCCTTCAGTAAAAGGGATTGACCCAAATGCAGAAATACATGGGATACATTTAAACTTTGTAGTCAAAGATCCACACAAAGTTCATGCATTTTACAACCACTCCAAACCAAAAGCTGTTGTCCGTTTCTGCTCTGTCGGCTTCGAGCTGAGGTGAGTGATTTCCTGAAGTGATATCAAAGGTTTCAGACGGCAGCGTGCGTCACGAAGCTTAGCAGAGGCTCGGTTGAAAACTGAGGGCTGCTCTCACGGCTGTGTAATAATAATATACGTGGCTTTTTTTTTCTGTGGTTTTGTATGGTGGTGCTCGGTTGCACATTGTGTTTCACAACCTGTTATTTTCAATAATACATTATGAAACTCCATGACCTCAGCGTGTGATGTTGTTGGTGCTATTTATCTCGGGTGGTAGATGTAGCTGAGATCTGCTGTTAAGAGTGCGAAGATCGTGCCGCCTCTTCATGAGACGGAGTCGATGTTTGCATTAAGCGTGTGATATAAATAGAAAAGGGCATTAACGAGCAATTTTGTTATTACTATGAATGGAAAAAAAAATAACCGCAGGCTGAATGAGCCCACTGAAACCCCCCACTCCCCAAGTGGGCGCCTCACTTTTACTGCTTACTTTCACTGAACTTTCCAGAGCCCGGGGCCCTGCCAGCAGCCGGAGCCACATCAGGTTCTCATCAAGCCAAACTGCTTCACATCATTTTCTGTTTTCCTCTCCGTCGTCTCCTCTCAAAATCGGATATTTAAGGATCACGTGGAGAAATTGACCCGTGTTTTATTTTTATTTCTGCTGGTGTGGCGTCTAATTATCTGACTGTCACAGCCTCCGCATTGACTGCCATTGTTTCAGAGCTGGGACTGACGTCATTTTCCTCCAGCTGTTTGATGTGTGGTTGCATATTGAAATTGATTTTATGATAGCAGGACGTTCTGATCTCACTAATCAAATGTTGTGTCTAAAATATTTGTTCTTGTCCAACATTAAAACCATCACTTGTTGCTTATTTATTAATCTTCCACCTTTTATCTCAACAGCTTTATGAACTAGATGCAGACCCCAAGAGAAAAGAGTTTCTTGATGACCTCTTCAGCTTCATGCAGAAAAGAGGTGCGTGCATGTGTGAATGTTTTTTTTCATCCACGAGCACTGCTGTTTTATTTTAGATAAGCCCACTTATTTAAGTACACCCTATCAGTTCCAGCTCTTATCATCTTCTACTTTATCTGCTGTTTTTATTCCAGCTGCTCTTAATAATTATATAGAGGGGATGATGGCCCTCCCCCTTTGCTGACATATAACACAGCTCCAGCTTCTCCTCTTTCAGTGGGATGGGTGGGGTCTTTATTCATTTCAGAGATGATTGCTTCATAGTCACTCAGGCGCTCATCTGTTCCCAGGCTATAACTGTATCAAAGCCCGGAGATAGATTGGCTTTCTAACACCACACACACACGCACGCACGCACACACACACACACACACACACACACACACACACACACACACACACACACACACACACACACACACACACACACACACACACGCGCACACACACACACACGATGAAAAACACCTATTTCTCCTCGCTTGGATCAGTCTTTCTTACAGTGGAGTGTTGGTTTGTCTGTATCTGAAAGCCAAGCAGCCGTTTGAGACGACTCCTTAGGAGAGGCCCTGCTGGTGTCAGAGGTGGGCTCAGAGCTGGTGTTGTCACATCGGGGAGTGGGGGGGGAGACAACAGACATGTGGCCACAACTGAACAACCAAACAAGCTATTTACAGTGACACCCAGGTGTCAGGTCTGCTCTGAGGTACTGTGAACGCCATCTGTAGACCAGAAGGTGGAATTGCTGTATTTAAAATCACCTTTTGAAGCGGTGAACACAAAGAAGGAGTTTGTCTTTTCATGACTAAGTTAAACTGAAAGCTTAATAGTTTATGCAGATTTTTTGTTTTGTTTTCAGTTGTTGACATATTGGCATTTTTCTGGTTTTAAGGATCAAAACATGGTGTGGGATGGGGTTTGGGAGTAGTTTATCCTTTTTCTAAGACCCAAAGAGTTTTATGTAGTATAAAGTACTATGAATTACATTTGTATCACTCATACCCTGGAATTTTAACTGATCTTGACTGCGTGAGAATATGACCTGGTGTTTTTGTTCTGTTTTATCAACCTGACATATTTTAAGAAAACAAAGCCTACAGTGTTCAGTTTAAATTTGAAAGTGTTTGGTTGACTGTCAGTGAAGAATAATCTTGCACAACCATTATGTAGTTGTGCATGATTTTTTGTTTCTTGACCTTTCACCTCTGTGTGTGTGTGTGTGTGTGTGTGTGTGTGTGTGTGTGTGTGTGTGTGTGTGTGTGTGTGTGTGTGTGTGTGTGTGTGTGTGTGTGTGTGTGTGTGTGTTTTGTTGCAACAGGAACACCCGTGAATCGTATTCCTATCATGGCCAAACAGGTCCTGGATCTGTACATGCTTTACAAGCTGGTGACAGAAAAGGGTGGCCTGGTGGAGGTCATCAACAAGAAGCTGTGGCGGGAAATCACCAAGGGACTCAACCTGCCTACCTCGATCACCAGTGCAGCCTTCACCCTCCGCACTCAGTCAGTGCACACTCATTCATTCACACACTTGGTTGTATTCTTGTGTTTCATCTAACGTATAAAAAACTGCTTCTGCACCTCTCCCGAGGTGAGCACAAGTTGTTTTTTCTCTTAGCTCATGTTAGCTCTAACTGTTGGAGCTTCAATCCTTTAATCCCTGTTCTGCTTGATGTTTCACAGTGGTGGAATTGCATGTCAACAACTACTTTGTTTTACAAATTTAGTCTTGTGAGTTGAAGTCACTTCCTACAGTTGAGTGTAGGATTCACCCATTTCCAGTTAGCAATAAAAAAACACTGATCGTCTTCTAATTTCTTCTTGCTGGAGGCTTTTCTGCACATAGAAGAAGTCTATTTTGTTTTTGTTGCTTTAGCACCTGACATTCCTCTCTTAAGGACTTTTATTTTGGTGTTTGTTTCAGATACATGAAGTACCTGTACCCGTATGAATGTGACAAAAGAGGTCTCAGCAACCCCAATGAGCTTCAGGCAGCCATCGACAGTAATCGACGGGAGGGTCGACGGCAGAGCTTTGGTAGCTCACTCTTCACATACTCACCCAATGGGACACCCACCATGCTGTCCTCACCAAAGGTCCCTACGCCCAGCGTGGGCCTGACTGTTGGGACCAATGGAGCCTCGCTGACTTCTAGCCAGAAGATCAAAAAAGGTGGGAACTTTCAATTAAATGTACTTTCTTATATAGCGCCAGATTATGACATGAGTCGCCTTATGGCACATCACAAAGTAAACATTCCAACACAGGTCAGTTCGTTAAGCCAATCAGTAAAAAGCTTTCTTTATAAGGAACCCAGCAGATTACATTGAGTCACTGACTAGTGTCAGAGTCTTTACAGCAATCCTCATACTAAGCAAGCATTTAGCGACAGTGGAGAGGAAAACTCCCTTTTGACAGGAAGAAACCTCCAGAGGATCCTGGCTCAGTAAAAGCAGCCATCCTCCATGACTCACTGGGGATCGAGAAGACAGAGCAGACACACACACACACACACACACACTTAAGCCCTTTTCAGATAGACATTCTGGAACATTTGTGGACAATTCAATCCGGTTTTTAACCAGAACTGTGTTTTCAGACACACCACTTTTGTACCGGAACTTGTCCTTTCGGCTGCCTTCACACAGCAGGGAAAAGTTCCAGATGTCTGAGGGAGGGAGGGAGGGAGGGAGGGGAAGGGGGGGTCGGACTTATGTTAAGCATAATTCTGCGCACACGAAGATGCATAAGAGACCTGGATGATGAAGCTCAATGGTTAAAGGAATCACTGAAGCGCTGCGTCGCGCGTCTAGACGGTACCGTAGGAGGCGAGCTGCCGTGGTTCGCCGCATGCTACAGCAGCGGGCTATCTAGGTGCGCACAGCGTCCCCCGGTCCCCTCCTCCTCCCCCTCCTCCCTGTCTGGAACTCGACCTCACCAGTCTGAAGCAGCCACCCTGTCCGTAACAAGTCCGGACCTGTTACTAGGGGCTTCGTCCGGTTAAATTACGGAAAATGTTATCCGGATGTTTGTATTCAGACACAAAGGTCTTACGGACAGAGTCCGGAACATTTCCGTTTTTCATGGCCTGTCTGAAGGGGGCTTTACAGACCCTCCCTTACACACACACCTCCACACTTACAGACCCCCCCCCCCCCCCCCCCACACACACACACACACAAAACTCATTGCTGCTGTTGTGTCCTTCCTTGGGCAAGACACTTAACCTGCCTTGCTGCCAGTGTTCAGCAAGCCATGCTTCTGTCACTGTGTGCCAGGGCAGCTGTAGCTACTTTGTAGCTCATCCCCACCAGCGTCTGAATGTGTGTGTGAATGGGCGAATAACCAATTGTGTCGTGAAGCGCCTTGGGGGGGTTTGTAGAACCCTAAGAAGGTGCTGTACAAAAACAGGCCATTTCTTAGATTTTCTATTTCATAAGAGAAAGTTTTTTGTCTTTATCTTAGGGAATCTATGATTAATTCAACAGGTGAACTAGTGGTAGCACATTTCATTTTCACTCCAGGAAATACGGAGTATCTGTACATATGTACAACACAATGGTTTTAAGATGACACAAATGGTACACAATACAGGCATATTATGTTGCAAATAAAATTTGTAAAGAAATTTGCTAAATCAGTTGGCAAACAAAACAGTACTGAGAAGGTTAGAGTGCAGGTTCGAACTAATGACTAATTTTAAAATCAAATTTCAGGGTTAGAAAATAATAGAAAATATCTCTTTTTGATTTGGTGTCACGTACATCATGTTGAACTGCTCGGTGTTTTCATTCAAGAACCAGATATTAATATGCTAAAATAAAGCATAATGTGAGTTTATCTGACTCCAAGTTCTGCATTTTCTCTCGGTCTGACCAGAAGAGGAGGGAGGCCAGCCACTGCCGGGGGTCGGCTTGGCTCGTCTGCCTATGGGGCCGGTGCCGAGTCACTCAGTGGTTGCTGTGCAGGCAGCGATGGCAGCTCAGGCGGTTGCTCTGGAGCAGCTGAGGGACAAGCTGGAGTCCGGTGAGCCGCCGGAGAAGAAAATGGCTCTGCCTGCTGAGGAGCATCACCGGATGCTGCAGAGAGTTTTCCAACAGAACTTGCTGGCTATGACTGCTCAGATTCCAATGAACATCCGCATCAACAACCAAGGTAAAGAACACAGCTTGACACACACAACGCCACACAACTCAAACAAAGAACTTTACTTTGATGTTTTCACACCATCCCTCCTGTCCGTTTCTCTTGTTCAGCAATTTTGACTTAAAAAAAAACAACAGAAAATTCTAACAATACTAAGCTTAAATTCATCCAAGCTTCATAAATTTAAATAAAGCAGATTTTTTTGTGACTTTAAATTTAAACTAACTGCCCAATCACTATAAAGTAGATATTATATAACATATATCTTTATCTGTCTCTACTAAACTCGGCTTTATATCCATTTACTTTAAAAAATATCTGCTGTTGTTTTCCAGCTGAAAGAAAATAAATCCCCATTGTATTACTACATTATCGCTGTGCTTTGCATCATTTTTAACTGTGCCCTTTATTTTTGGCTGCACAATTTCTGGATTTCACACACCTTCCCTGCAACAGTTGCCATCTCAAGTCATTCTTGTCATCTCACCACAAACCGCAGGTGCCAGCAGGGAGGAAGAAAACCCGCTGCAGGCCTATATGTTGACCCGTTTAGCTTATAGGAGCAGCATGCATGCATGCATGCACACATACAGTACATGTGTGTTTGTCTTTGTGGGGATTCTCTTCTGCAAGCGAACCCTTTGATCTTATAGCAGGGTTTGTCTCGGTTACTGATTATCTGATGAAACACGCAAACTGTTTCTCAGTAAGTCATACATCAGGTGACTTCAGAGAAATGTTCTAAAGGAGATTTTTGTAAAAGATCTTCTTCATTATGTTTATGCCATCCATAGGAAATTTTTGTGCACTTTCCTCAAAATCAATCAATATGATTTTGAGAGAGGCGTCACGTTTGGACTGTAAACAACTCTAAAAATATTAAACTGTTGTCTTCCTGACAGATGGCAGGCAAGCCAGGCAAGACTCGGCACTAAACCTCACCACTAACGGCACAAACAGCATCAGCATGTCGGTGGAGCTCAATGGGGTGGTGTATACTGGTGAGTACCCCTGTCATGTGGTACAGGATGTACAGCTCATCACTTCCTTCCTTTGTGATCACCCCAACCCCCCACCCCCAATTTAATATTAAATATTTCCTTTACAAGTTATACAGTCACGTCTTTCATCAGACACACAAACCTGTCTGAAAAGAAAGGGAATGTATTCTGGTGTTGTGTTGATTTACTACAGAAAAGAAATCAAAGTACTGCTCCTTCCTTTGCATGAAGTTAAGGTCTAGTATCGTTTATGCAAATGCGACACGTCCACGTGTAGACACTCGAAACAAATTTTTTGAAACCAAACACTTTTCCCTCTGTCTTTCAGCAACCACCCGCTATTTTTTCATGCATTCAACTTAAACAAGATCTAAGTTGATTAAATATTCTGTAATTGTTCTTTTATTTTACCAATAACTATGAACCAAAACCAGAAAAAAATCCATGCAGCTTGTCACTGATAAATAATTTTGGGCTTGTGGAAGTTGTAGAGTAGATAAAATAATCGTCTTATGGTGCAGAACTAAAAACAGCACCAAATGTGACCACTATTAATAAATTGTTAAAGAGACGATGTTTTTACTGTTTATCTCTGGAAATATACATCGAAATGTTGTTGAAAATGGATTAAATGATGCCCAGTTGTTGACAAATATTGACGGCTTTGCAGTATAAAACCATAAAAATCTGGTCTAAAATACATGGGAGCAAGTCTGCGCCCTGCGGACTTCAGCAAAGTGCACTTAGAGAAAGAGCAGTGTAAGGGTTTGAGTGTGTAGTACACAAGTGTGCAAATAATTGCAGAATTGAGACAGGGAGCATTGCGTCATCGATCAAAAAGCATGCCAGGATGCTGGTCGCTGTGATACTTTTTTCAAAAACCTTTATTAACAACTTTTAAACAAACAGCCAAACAGTTATTTGAAATACATTTACATTTATTGCTGCTTTGCATAAAAGTTTAGAGCATCAGCTAATCGTCCTAAAATTAACTAATTTCATTAGAAAATACATATTTTCAGATAAGGAACTTGAGCCTTTTCTCCTGCAGCAATGACTTGTGGTTAATTCCCTTGCCTGAGGTCCGCATCACGGCAGAACTCATTCAGGCTTGAGTTATTTGTGGAGATAAAACATCAACGTTGCAAAGCAGAGGCAGTGGTAGAGTTGTGTTGCTGTTAGCCAGTCAGCGGCGAAATGTCCAAATATAAGGGAATAAGACTCCAAATCATGTCATCTGAAGCTACTTTCTTCCCCAGCTGACTTGTACTTTCTGTTTCAGACATATCTGAGATTCTTTTTTTTCCCCAAGAATTGCTTACAAGGCATTCACCCCTACTCAAGACCACTGCAAATGTGTTGAATAAACAAGTCAACACCTTTAAACCTTGATGAAATATTATTATTTTTGGTTACCATTTATCGGATAGCAATAGTATAAGTATGCATCTCATTTTATAGTGGAAGAGTTTAAGTATCTCAGGGTCTTGTTCACGAGTGAGGGAAAGATGGAGCGTGAGATCAATAGGCAGTTTGGTGCTGCATCTGCAGTGATGCGGGCGTTGTACCGGTCTGTCTTGGTGAAGAGAGAGCTGAGTCGGAAGGTGAAGCTCTCGATTTACCAATCGATCTACGTTCCTACCCTCACCTATGGTCACAAGCTTTGGGTAGTGACCGAAAGAACGAGATCGTGGATACAAGCGGACGAAATGAGTTTTCTCCGCAGAGTGGCTGGGCTCTCTCTTAGAGATGGGGTGAGAATATCGGTCATCCGGGTGGGGCCCAGAGTAGACCTGCTGCTCCTCCACATCAAGGGGAACCAGTTGGATGGTAGGATGCCTCCTGGTTGCCTCCCTGGTGAAGTTTTCCGGGCACATCCAACTGGGAGAAGGCCTAAAGGAAGACCCAGGACACGCTGTTAGAGACCATGTCTCACGGCTGATCAGGGAATGCCTTAGGATTCCCCCGGAGGAGCTGGTCCAAGTGGCTGGAGAGTAGGAAGTCTGGGCCTCCCTGCTTAGGTTACTGCCCCCTTGACCCGACCCCAGATAAGCGGCCAAAAACGGATGGATGGATCATTTTATAATGATGTTAAATAATAATCTTAATAATGGTGGTGATGGGCACTTTAACCAGAAGTCCTCAGATCATCCACTAATGACTGGGGAAGGAGCTAATCCTGTCTAAGAGAAAGAACTCTTAGAAATAGGTTAATCAGCTATGATACCTTTGTTGTAATATACTTAAAACAGCTTTTTTATTGTATGCACTTGTTTTTCTAAGTTAACTATTTTCCTGTTTTTTCCCATCTAGGTGTCCTTTTTGCTCAGGCAGCAGCAGGGTCAGCCTCATCTGGTGCATCTGCATCACCCCTCTCCCACAAACCTGTCAGCAGTCGGGCTGCTCTACAGCAGCAGCAGCATCAGAACACACCTACCTCAACCTCCAGCAACCTGTTGTCTTAACAAACTCCCACCTTTTCCATGTCTTTTTTTTTTTAACCACGCTAAGAAAAGCCAAAAAGCAACCTCATTTTCTACATCATCTATGCCAAAAAAGAAGAGAAGAACCATCATCAGTGCAGAAAGACAAACTGAAACTCAGCTCACTTGAAGTACACTATCTCAGGTTTTCTCTCACAAACTCATGTCTTATGCTCTTCATCGCCAAAAGGGTTTTAAAAAGAAATATCCCAACTGAGAGCCAGTATATGCTAAACTTAGACGTATGCACAACCTGTGAATTATTTATTTCTACAAAAATGTACAGATTACTGGAGAACAACAGAGAAGGTAATAACTAGGAAGGTTCAAGCATTGTTTACGCACACAAACACAGCTGCTGACTGACAATGATGTTATTCATCGAGGAAAGATCGTTTTTCTTTTACCTTTTCATTGTCATTATTATCATTATCGTTATTCTCTTTATTTTGTGTTTTATCATTTAAATCTTTAACAGTCTTTTCATTGCAAGAAAAACAATCTATATATTTAGAATTCTATTAAAAAAAGAAGTATGAATATCATCTATTTTTAATCCCAAAAGCTTTAAAAAGTTTGTGTATTTTATTTCTTCGGGGCATATACTAAGGTATAGTTGTGACCTCATTTGTGTGAAACCAGATTACCTTATCCACATGGCAGCCACTTTTTTGTGTGGGAGAACAAGTTTGGTGTTGGTCTGCATGCCGTGCATAGAGATTTACATCCCATCATCGCCACAGGGTCTGAATCTGAAGAATGTACAAGGATTTTTTAAATTGCTCGTGTTACATTTAGTGGGTCGTTTATCCCATTCAGACTCTTAGCAGCAGGTCGCTGTGTGCAACTCTTTGATTCACCCTGCTTGTTCTCCCAGAGACGAGTGGCTGATTTAAACCCAAAATTCACTCCTGTTTGTTGACACAAGGCCAGTTCAAGACATATCTATGCCAGGTGGTGAAATGAGTTAAAACACACATCGGTTTTCGTGGTTTCTCTCAGGTGTCTCTTCACTTTGTACGATTCCCACCGTCTATTATTACACTGGACAGACAATGAGCAATGCTTTCCACCTTTTTCTCTGCAGAGTAATCCCTTCTTTTTTCCTCTCTGCCTTCTTGTGAAGTAGCTGTCTTAAGGCGAGGTGCATGTGTGTAGATGAAGGCGCTTCAGTCAGAAATAAAGTGATATCCTGTCCGAATCTTTCCGGGATTTTTGTGAGCGCTAAATCTTTATTAGTTTTGAGAAACTCACATGGACAATCAGGTGTCGGTAGGCATGGTCAGAGACCTCAGAGTAGACAGGGCAGGGGGTTTTAGATCGTCTCGGACAAACTGGAATCTGGACTACTTTTACTTTTCAGTTTCGCGTCTTCTGATCCAAGTGCTTCTTATCGGGATCTGCTTGAGACCGGCTCGTCACCCGTAGAGGTTAGAGCAGAGAATGTTTTGCAACCCCCAAACTGCGCGGTTGCTGCCTCTTTTGAGCTGAGACGTGATCATAACTGTGTGTGCGTGTTTGCTTGTGTTGGTGCAATCTTGTGTTAATTTATGGCAGGAGAAACAACATGTCACTTTCTAAGTAGTTGTGTCTTTGCATTTTTGAATAGATCAATCATTCAGCTTTTTTAACTTTACCTTATGTTACTTCTTTGGACTAGTGACTGTTAAATATTGTTACTCACCCTCCCTCCCTTCTGCCTCCCAAGTCTCAACCCCACAGCCGTGCCAAGCAGCCTTCGAGTCCCTGCTGACGTTAGGAAGTAAATCAGGCTTTGTACACGGGCTCTGTTCTGTGGCCTTAGCACAGCGTGAGGTGACCGGAGAGTGAGCAGTACGTCCACCTGATCACTTTTTACTGTTCAGTCAAATATCACCAGGTGGCTGTCCCGGCTTTGATTCTGTACTCGCTTCTCGGTGGGAAATCACCACCAGCTGCTACGCAAACACTGGTCACTTTGAAAAGTGCTCTTGAAACTGGATGAATGCCGCCATCAGAATGCTATTTTTAAGTTGGTTAAAGTAGTAAAAGAACTCAAGGGGCGGACGGACTTCTAAGACTTGTTGTTTTAAACCAGTTTAAGAACTCACACCTCAAAGTTCTTCCATGGTGTTGACGCCCATGTTGTAAAATAGTTCAGCATTTTAAAGGGATATTCCACCCCTAAAGGAAATGTAATCTGTTACCATATTCCCTAGTGTTAGATGAGTGAGGGAAAACATTTTGTAACCAGCCCAGTCATTCTCCTTATCTGGCAGTATTTCATTAGCTTTAGCTTAGCATAAAGGATGTAAGTGAATGGTTAAAATTCAAATTCAAAAAGATGTCTAAATCCGTAAACACAAATGCGTGGCTACCGGGTTTATACTTGGTACAGTTTTTTTGAAGGGACAGCATAGTAATGGTGCATTCACATTGAGATTGGCCCGGTCTAGCCCAGGTTGGGTAATTGTATTCACGTGTGGGTTATCCGTGTGTTTCTGCACTCAGCTGACCAGTTCTGTTGGACCTGCTGTCCGGCGGGTAGCTTTCTGCATGCGGAACCGCAGCGGAACATCACTGCTTCAAATAGAACCCATTAAAGTCTATGGACTGTTTCAAACCAGCAGCGACGCAACAAATTCCAGGCACGTCCGAGAACCCTAAAGATAGTATCGGGTACTATTTTTGCCTCGAGCCGCTTCTGGGACACGTCAATTTCTGCAGTTAACATTAGGCTAGACAGGAAATCACACTGTTTCCGTGTAAAATCCCCAGTAATTTTCAAAGTAAAAGTACTGGAGTGATGCAATTTCATAAATGAAGCTTACGTGTGACCCAACAGCTTACTTACTCACAGCATTGTTCCAGAAGTGCAGTGGTGTGTTTGTCATGGCTTAAATCTTGGCAGTGGAAAGGAACACCATCGTATATGACATCAAACAGCGATATAAAACGTGATTTCCTTCTTTTTGGTTTAATGGCAGATTGCATAAACAAGCCGTGACCTTAAGTCTCGAGGGGTCTTGTAATCTCGCGAGTCCAGCAAAGAGCACAGCGAGGAAGTCACACCGCATCCCAGACACTCCCGGTGTGAAAAGGACCGCTTTAAAGTTTGCGAGTAAACCGGTCCGCTGCCGTTTTACTCCGCTAATGCTTCCAGTGTGAAACCGGAATTATTTGTCTGGATGAAGTGGGGTAAACATCTTCTCTGACTGCAGCTCGAACTGGCCCCTCCAGCCGAGGGAGCGCAAAGATTGACTGCTGTGAAAAGAGCCCACAGCAGCACTGCTGCTCAGTGAGAGGAAGCTGTGTGTTTCATGTCAGTATCCAAAAGCAACTATGCTCACGACCACTTTTGTTTACTAATTTAAGGAAGACACCACAGGCTTTTCAACGAGTCTTTAGTGCCGCCCACGTATTCGGAAACATCCATGTTCCTGTGAAGGCTGTTATGATCCTAATTTTCCTTGGTGATCTCAATAATCTTATTGATGGGAAATGGAAAAAACAAACAAATGAACAAGTAACACAACGAATTAGAGCAAATTTTAGTGAAACTTAAGCCGCATTTACATCTGGGTGAGCGTCGACTGGACTTTATTCAAACAGCCTTCACAGGAACATGGATGTTTCCGAATACGTGGGCGGCACAGTTGACGCTCACCCAGATGTAAATGCGGCTTAAGTTTCACTAAAATTTGTTCTAATTCTTTGTGTTACTTGTTCGTTTGTTTGTTTTTTCCATTTCCCATCAATAAGATTATTGAGATCACCAAGGAAAATTAGGATCATTATTGAGGGATTGTTCACAACTTTTTCCACATGATATGCTAGTTGTTACCATTCACTTACTTTGTTTATGCTAAGCTAAAGCTAATGGAATGCTGCCATATTTGGAGAATGACTGGGCGGGTTACAAAATGCTTTTTCTCCGCTAATTCAACTCTTGGGAATATGGCAAAAGACTAAATTTCACTCGGGGTTGAACGTCCCTTTAAAGTGAGGCGGATAATAAAATCAGTCATTCAAAGTCTTTACCTATATGAGAATGCTTAAGTACTGCTGTTACACTCTGATTCGGACAAACTTAAGGAAAATATTTACATCTGCATATTAAATTCCTGTTTCTCTGTTGTACCTCTGAACAAATGTGCAAGGTGTTTGAGTTTATATTTAATAATATATTCAGATTTGTGCTTTAAAGGTTGACTACGTGAATTTGATGTGTAACATATGCCACTCTGCTTACTTGGCCCGCTTTATCTGGAGTTTAATTTTCAGTTTGTTATAATTTGAGAATTTTAGTGTGTTATTTATATTGTAATTCAAATTCAGATTGGACGATTTTGTAGCCTTGGAATAGACAAACTAACTCATTGAATAGCTCTGCCTTGCTAGATTGCTTTGAATATTTTTGCGTGCATAGTCAAATTGTAGATTTACATTTTATTTAATAGCTTGTTTAGCATTTAATGGCTTAATAGCATCTGTGCAAATGGGGTGTGGATGTTCTTTGTTACACTGTAGCTAAACTGTGAAGGTCTCAACAATGGCAAACGCAAGTATCAGGGAAAAGAAAAGATATATTTGTTAGCATATTCCTTGTTTCCTTGTCTCTAACTTTAAGATGGAGAGTGGTGTTTTTGCTGGTATTAGGTCGCTGGTTTCCTCTTCAGTTGCAGATGTCACGTTTGCTGGTAATGGTTGACAATCAAATAGAAACAGCTGAATGTCTGTGGGGGAGGCTGGCAGGAGAAAACGAAATCCAATCAATCCAGATCTAAAGGATCAACATGGCTTTTTCAGAAATGACCCCTTGACCTTTTGGCCCCCAAGGCAACATTTATGCACCTGCCCCCCCCGTTCAGCCAATCCATGTTTATTGTATATCTATTGACTGCCTCTGTGAGATATTTGCATTTGAACAGCGGAGGTACTGCAGCTCTTCTGCCTCGTTCTGTGCAAGGCAGTATTTTCAGGGAGGGTTGTTTGTAATTGTGCGATGGCGACAATCAGGAAACGTTAAGGCAACACTGTATACCTCGAAATGCTCTCAACATCCCTTCAACCACAAACCAAGCCCCGTTTCTACCTCACGAACTTCAGCTTTGGCAGGTAGCTTCTCATCAGCCACAATACAGCATCCTGTCACGGGCTGCGCTCATACAGAAAAAACTCATCAGAATGTTTATACAGTTTCATAAAGACCATTAAAGAGATTGTTATAACCACAGACAATCAGATATCAGCTTAAATGGAACTCCCACCATTAATCAATCTCTATTTTAGTTGTGAAAGGATCATGGGAAGCTCAGTTCAGGCTTTAAATTCTGTGGTAAGAGCACCCCCTGTGGAAGCTTTTATTATAATGGATGGAAACGCAGAAAAGCAAAAAGGCTGTAAATATTATATTTACCTCAATTGATTAGTTTCATTCTTTAAGTACATCTTCACATCCCCCTGGTGTTTCAATGGTTTTATGCTTACTGGGGTGTGAAAGCCTCTGAATGGCTGTTCAGGTGGTCAGGAAACACTAAAACGCACGACACCAGACTCCAATTTTTAGGGTCAGTAGCTCTTGAAGGCATTCACACAAAAGTAACAGAATACCAGTCGGTTATCGGGTATTCCGGCTTGCTGTAGCTGTGATCAAGCAGGTGCCTCCTCTCAGAATTTTCTTTTAGATATTTAAAGTCACATTGTAGCAGTAAAATCAGTCTTAACTGAGCAGAATCTGAAACCCAAGCTTGTTCTAAGATTTGAGAAAGCCGATGTTTTTCAAACTGGTGTTTTGTTTTTCTTTTTGAATTCTAAATTTGATTGTGGATCTTCTCTGCATCATTAGGTTAGAGGGCGCTCGCTCGTTTAAAAACTGTGGCTTCACCCTGTGCCGTGAGGCGATGCAGGTGAAACCTCGGATCAACGGGTTGCACAGACCGGAACAAAGACTCTGCGGTTTTGCTTTTCTTGAATTAAAATTTCCTCAATATCAGCACAATCAGTCTGTTGTGACCGGTTTGCTTGTAGATCATTACAAGAAAATGTTCTCTTGAAATACTGCTGCTTTTCCTCCCACCAAAGCTGTAGATAAAATAATGCTTTTAGAAAATCTTAGGTCCAAAGAATCTTGCATGGAGATCTAACTTTTGAGCCTCGTTCCCACGTGCTTCAAACATGACCATTCAGCTGGAACGCTTACTGGCTGGGGCGCATGAGGGTTCAGGGAATCGGACTGGACTTTATCACTGATTTGACCTCTATCAGGTGGACTGTGGGCAGGGAAAATGATGACGAGATGCCTTCTGCTGTGACAATTGTATGAATTAACCTGTATTTCTAAGATTCATTAAATAGATTATTTCAGAAATGAGGCTTTTTGTGGCTATGGAGGACATTGTGTTTATATTGTTTTTTTTTTTTGTTTGTTTTGCTGTTTCTTTGCTTTTTGACATGCTTTTAGCAACTGAGGCACACAGAAATTACTTCTAGAGCAGTTTTATGAATATAGCTATGATGATAAAATAATAATAATGATTATTTTAGGTGTGTGTGTGTTTGTGTGTGTGTGTGTGTGTGTGTGTGTGTGCGTGCGTGCGTGCGTGCGTGCGTGTGCGTGCGAGAGAGAGAGAGAGAGAGAGAGAGAGAGATCTAAAGGTGTATCTGAGCATCTTCAGAATGGAAACAAAGCGTATCTATGTGTCTTACAATTTCTCAGGAAAATCTACCTCTACCTCCAGTTTAATGCATTTTACCCAGTGTTGGCTCAAGTCGCTGATCAGTGGGAGGAGGGCATGAGGACGGGCATCTGGGTCTAAAATTAACTTCAGCCGTTACCAAAATAGAAATAATCCTCCATCTCTGGTGACACATGGGAGCTGGAAATTGTAATTGTGAGAATGTTTTCAGCTTCTTCTCACCATAATGTTTATGATGTAATTCAAAAGTGTTTAGCACACTCCTCATGTGCCCTCCTCTTGCCATCGCTACATGTTTGTAACCTTTCTGCTGTTTGGTTTATTTGAGCACCAGCATCAGGGATCCTCCAGCTCAATGTCTAACTACTACTAGTACTACAAGTAGTACTTCCTGTACCACTGTTAGTATGACAAGTCCGTTTTTGAATCTCCCTGTCTGCTCTCTTAACGTGTGCTTTTTTTCTCCCTCCTCTTTTTCCTAAATGATTACATTTTTGACGAATGGGACATTTCCCGGTAACCACGGCAACAGTGAAGTGGTGTCGGGCAATGCAACTGTTTTTTTTTATTTTATTTTCTTTGTTTTGTTTTTGAAGGGTGAAGAGCAACTCTTGCCTATTTACTCCATGTGTTTGTGTGAATACTTTTATTTTGAATCTAAAATTAATAAAATATCATCATTCTTAAATGTCATATATCTTTGACTTTTATTTATTTTTTGTCTCGGGGCGGCTGGTGATCATGCTTTGATTAAGTCAAGAGGTTAAAACCCATTTAACTGTTTGACCCATCTCTGGAAGTCTGCAGCAAAGATTAATCTTCCCAAGGATATTTTATTCTTTCTGTTAACATGGAAGCCGCTCAGCCACGCTCAACATCTCCCACAGTTGTTTCACACATTTAACATCATATAAGTCTCATCATTTTTATATCCATCAATTGGTTCAGTGACCCTCGGGTCATCGTGAAGATTTTTCCGTTTAGGATGTCACTAAGCAGAACAAGTTTGTATTGATTTGCAGTGAATCGTCCCAAACTAATAAAATGTGTATTAACAGCATTACTAAGCCACCTGATCCTCTCACTCCAGAGGTCAAGAGTTCATTTCTTTTCCTCTCCATGTTACCTTTCTTGTGTCTGAGGGCTGGTTAATTAAATAATTATTGATCTGCACTTGTAAAGCACCTTCCAGAGTCAGAGGACTCCAAAGCGATTTATGCTACAGCGAATCACTCATCAGTTGCCACGCTGGTGGTAATGAGCTACAATGTAGCCCCAGCTGCCCTTGGGCACACTGACAGAGATGAGGCTGCCGTAAAAATGTGAAATTTTCATTGGTTGTCAGTTATAATCATCAAATATAAAATAAACCTCGTCTCGTCTCGTCTCGTCTCGTCTTCCTCCGCTTATCCGGGTCCGGGTCACGGGGGCAGCATCCCAACTAGGGAGCTCCACACCGTCCTCTCCCCGGCCTTGTCCACCAGCTCCTCCGGCAGGACCCCAAGGCGTTCCCAGACCAGATTGGAGATGTAACCTCTCCAACGTGTCCTGGGTCGACCCGGGGGCCTTCTGCCGGCAGGACATGCCCGAAACACCTCCCCGGGGAAGCGTCCAGGAGGCATCCTGACCAGATGCCCAAACCACCTCAACTGGCTCCTTTCGATCCGGAGGAGCAGCGGTTCTACTTCGAGTCCCTCCCGAATGTCCGAGCTCCTCACCCTATCTCTAAGGCTGAGCCCGGCCACCCTACGGAGGAAACTCATTTCGGCCGCTTGTATCCGCGATCTCGTTCTTTCGGTCATTACCCAAAGCTCATGACCATAGGTGAGGATTGGGACGTAGATCGACCGGTAAATCGAGAGCCTGGCTTTCTGGCTCAGCTCCCTCTTCCCCACGACAGATCGGCTCAGCGTCCGCATCACTGCAGACGCCGAACCAATCCGCCTGTCGATCTCCCGATCCCTCCTACCCTCACTCGTGAACAAGACCCCGAGATACTTAAACTCCTCCACTTGAGGTAGGACCTCTCCCCCGACCCGGAGGTGGCAAGCCACCCTTTTCCGGTCGAGAACCATGCTCTCAGATTTGGAGGTGCTGATCCTCATCCCAGCCGCTTCACATTCGGCCGCGAACCTACCCAGCAAGAGCTGAAGGTCAGAGCTGGATGAAGCTAGGAGGACCACATCATCCGCAAAAAGCAGAGACGAGATTCTCCTGCCACCAAACTCGACACACTCCGTCACCTTATCGTGGTGGAGGAGTTTGAGTGCCCTAATGATCCTAGGAGCTATGTTGTCTGGGGCACTTAGTGCCCCTGGTAGGGTCTCCCATGACAAATTGGTCTTAGGTGAAGGGTGAGACAAAGAACGGTTCGAAGGATCTTTCATGGCGGTTAAAATGAAGAGTCGGAGTACCCGGCCCGGAGGGTTACCGGGGTCCCACCCTGGAGCCAGGCCTGGGGTTGGGGCCCGTGAGCGAGCGCCTGGTGGCCGGGCTTTCGCCCATGGGCCCCGGCCGGGCCCAGCCCGAACCGGATACATGGGCTCGTCCAACTGTGGACCCACCACCCGCAGGAGGAACATGAAGGGTCCGGTGCAATGCGAATCGGGTGGCAGACCAAGGCGGGAGCCTTGGCGGTCCAATCCCCGGACAAGAAAACTAGTTTAAAATAAACCTTTGAAATATATCAGTCTGTGTATAATTAAGGAATCTAGTTTACAAGTTTCACTTTTTGAATGGAATTACTGAAATAAATCATCTTTGTCATGATGTTGTAATTTTATGATCTGCATCTATAGGTCATTTTTGCTTCAACTTATCAGACTTTAATCAGTGGGTAACAAACTTCTGCAGTACTAGAACAGAATAGAATGGAATAGAATATACTTTATTGACCCACAGAGGGGAATTTCACTTCCAATGACATGCCAAACATTTAACTATTGAATCGTTGAAAAAAGGGAAACAACTATAAGAAGCTGGATAGAGGAATACAGTGACATTGCTTAATACAAAATGTGTTTTCATTTATTGAAATTCCTTTAAATTGTTTGTTTTGTATTTTACTCTCAAATTGTATTTTTGATTTGATATTTAAGTGAATAATATAAAACTTAAAGTATATTATAGGAAAACAAAAAGTGGTTTCTAAATTGACCCAGATGTCTCCTGTCTGTCATTCACGATCACGTGTAAACATGTCGATGGTAAACACAGAGGAACGTGACGCTGATCTGGGTCGTTCGGAGCTCAAGCACCGCCCTACAGTGTTGCTCACAATACTGAACCTAACACACCTCTTTGGATTTGAAAACGCGAGTGGAGATGACGCGGCGGAGCGGGGCGGAGTTAAGCATTGTCTGTCAGTGAGGTGGAAAAAAATATCTCAAAACAAAGCTTTCCAGCCGGTAAAGATACGGTACAGCGACGGGTTTTACATGTAGATGACCTCAAGTCCTACATGAGAAAGGAAAATGAGACTCCGGTCTCAAAAGATAATTGCGATTGGTCCGGAGACGCCGAGAAACAGCCGTCGGCGTTCCCAGAGAAGGAGGTCAAGCCTAGCTGTGACTCCAACGACACCAATAGTTCCGTCACCGACTGTGACTGACAACCCGCTACAAGCCAAGGTAAAACTCAACCCATCTTCCCAGAAGTATTGATAATCAGTATTTGGTAAGAAGCGTGAATTAGCCAGGCATCAAAACATCGTGTTTTATGTTTGGCTAGTTAAGCGGCGTGTGCTGTCGCTTAGCCTGTTAGCTATTCTTGCTACAAACAGGACATGCTAATGTTAGCCTCAAAGCTGATTGGCCTGCTAAGTTTTAACAAATCCCTAATTTATCCTTGTAAATGTACATTTGATTTATTGTAAATGTGTTTGACACGCTAATGCAAGATTAAATGAAATGCAAAAGCTATAGCAATACTAGTTAATCCGTATTATTAAAGGTCTTACTACGTGGCGCTATTGCACTGCAAAAGGCATTACCTGTCTCGTGTTTTCATTTTATTTTTTTCTGTCATATTGCGGCCAACAGTAGTAACTTTTATTTATGATGTGATCTGCTGATTAGCCTCTTTTAAAATGGATATAATGCAGTCAAAACACCCCTTTTAACCCAGAATGTTTTAAACAAGAAGCTACACTTTTTGTGGGGAGTATAGTATTTATTTTAAAAGGTTTATTGGTTTTTCTAAGCGATTTTCTCTAAATTGAAATGTCCAAGAAAGGTCCTGCAGTTTATCTTTTAGTTTTGGAAATTGTTTAGCAAAAAATGGGTATTTGTTTTTTTTTAAATAGTTTAATGGGAAGCATTGAGTAACATTTTCAGAATAATGGGGTGATTAGTTAGCCTAATGAACTAGACCAAATTCTTGCTTTGCAAAGTTTGTCTATATATTCACATATATAGTCTGGCTTGCCAGGGTAGTGATTAGTTGTAGACTAGTAAACAAATCAGATCTGAAAAAGCATGCAGAAGGTAATTTAGACTTTGTTGCTTTCATTTTTCTACCATATTAATGTTAAGCTCATGAGTGACTGAGAGCTGGCCTAAAATTTGACCACGAATGGTTAAATTACATCAGTAAACCTCAGATCTTCCGCCTGATCATCATCATCATCATCTTTATTTGTATAGCGCTTTAAAAAACACAGCCATAAGGCTGACCAAAGTGCTGAACAGTCACACAATAATAAAAATATAACACATGAAACAATAAAATGCAACCAAGAATACAATAAAACAAGTCAAAAATAAAATAAGAGTTGCCAATAAAACTGATGGAAACATGTCACAGTTTAGGACCACCAATGGAAAAAGCTCTTTCTCCACATGATTTGTAATGCACTTTTGGGACCTCGAGGAACAACAAGCTGGAGGACCTAAGTGTGCGGCTGGGGGAATAAATTGAGAGAAGGTCAGATAAATACGCAGGGGCAAGACCGTGGAGGGATTTGAAAACAAAAAGTAGGAGTTTGTATTGAACCCTGAAAGTGATGGGCAACCAGTGAAGGGATCTGAGAACTGGTGTCATATGCTGGCGCCTGTCAATACGTGTCAGGAATCTAGCAGCTGCGTTTTGAGCAAGTTGAAGTCGAGCGAGGATTGATTTATTAACACCCAGTAAAACAGCATTTGAGTAGTCAAGCCTAGATGTGATAAAGGCATGAACTACTGATTCCAGATTCTTTCTAGATAAGACAGCTCTCAATTTGACCAGATGGCGGAGTTGGAAAAAGCAGGATTTTACCGTGGCATTAACCGGGGCGTCCATCCTTATGTGGCAACTTGGAGAAACAAGGGCCCAGGCGGGATTCAGTCCCCAGACTCCCGGGTGAGAGTCATGCGCACTAACCAGTCAGCCAAATGGACATCCCCTTGGCCAAGTAGCCAGGACGCATGATCAATCGGGACACTGTGACAGGACGTTCACACTGCCACACTTTGAGATGAATCCATCTTCACACCTAGATTTGTTACAATTGTTTTTAGATTTAGAGAAATGGAAGAAAGGGGTTTGAAATGCGCTAGGTCTGGCCGGAATAAACAGGATCAGTTCAGCCTTGGAGTTGTTAAGATGTAGAAAAGTTGTGGTTAGCCAACATTTCACATCACGAATGCAATCTAAAAGAGGCTGAATGGATTGCTGGGGTTTCACAGACATGTAAATCTGACATTCATCAGCATATAAGTGATGGTGAACAGGGTGTTGTTTTAAGATAAAGCTAAGGGGAAGAAGGTAAAGAGAAAACAACAGGGGCCCCAGAATGGATCCTTGAGGGACTCCAGATAAAAGAGGAGCAGTGCGAGATGAAATATTGTTCAACACCACTTGTTGGGACCTGTCTGACAAGTGGGACCTAAACCAGGTTAGGGCTGTACCATGTATTGCAGCAATAAAAGGATGTTGTGGTCGACCGTGTCAAAGGCAGTGGACAGATCGAGAAGTAATAAAACAATATAGGAGCCAGATTCAGTAGTCATAAAAATATCATTGAATACACGGAGGAGAGAGGACTCCGTGCTGTGCAGTGGTCGAAAACCTGACTGAAAAACATCCATTACGTTATGATCAGCTAAATGAGTTGATAGCTGATCATAGACCACCCTCTCCAGAATTTTTCCAAAAATGGGAGTTTAGAGATAGGGTGATAATTGGATAGAGCCAAGGTGTCAAGGCCAGGTTTCTTTAAGAGCGGCTGTACCACAGCATGTTTGAAGCCGGGGGTACCACACAGGAAGTAAGACTGGTATTGATAAAGTGTAGGATATATTGACCAATAGCTGGGAACACCTATTTCAAGAGACGCAGAGGAAGGATGTCGTCTGGGGAACTGGAAGGTTTCATCGACAGAATTAACGATTAAAGACATAAAAGGGAAATGGGTTTAAAACTGAGGAAGGGTGCTGTATTTAAAGTTAAGGTAGGAAGGGTGTGCAGAGGGAGTGATAAGCTAGCCCTAATAGAGGAAACCTTATCTGAAAATAAGTCTAGAAACTGATCTGGAAGATTTGGTGCAGTAACTGAACCGTTAGATTCATACGGAACGAGAACAGAATTAATAGTTTTGTAAAGAACTTTCTGATTGAACCGGTTTGCAGAAATAATTTTAGAAAAATAGTAGCTTCTAGCGTGCATAACTGCTTGTTGATATTTGGACCATAGGTCTTGCAGGATCTGATATGAAATCTGGAGGTGGTGGTCTGGAGAAATTGCCGGTTCAAAAGCACTCAGTTCAAAGGAGGTAATTTCAGAGGAAAAAGAAAACGGATTTGAGGTAAATGAGGATTTAAAAATAGTTAAAAGGCCTCATCCATGGCCACACTGTCTGGGAGAGTTTGTGAATGAGCATGCAGGGGGGAGAGTCTCCGCTAGAGCAGCTGACTCACCCAGGGCGATCCAGGATTCCACGACGCAGAGAAAGTCCAGCGCTCGATCACGGAAAAGATCTCTTAGTATGAAAGTTTTGTTCCTGATGTATCTTGCGTTTATAAGAGCAAAACTGATGGAGGTTGAGTCTTGTTGTATAATCCAGGCTGTGGAGCAGACGGCAGATGATGTAGGCCTGGGCGATATGGCAAAAAGAATGATCATGATATATTTTTCCATATCGTTCGATCTCGATTTTAATCACGATTAATTTTTATATAGTCAGTTTAAAGCAGCTTAAAATGTAAAAATAAAGAAACTAGATATTAGTTAAACCTTTTATTGACATTCTGTGTGTCTTTAATGCTATACAGGTACAAAATAAAGTATTTGCTGAATGAAACATCTTTGAGCTCCATCTCTAGCTTTTCTCTGCATTCATCATACAGCTGTGGCAGTGCAGTTTGAGAAAAATACTTTCGGCCAAGTATTTCGTACCTCTGGTCCAGAACTTTGATTAAATGCTTAAGTCCTTCTTTCTCTACTGTGTTCAGAGGCATCGTGTCTTTTGCTATACAAAAAGTTATAGCTTTTGTGATGGTTTTGCTTCTCTTTGAGTTCTGCTCGTACGGTGCAACAGCTGAAAATGACAAGATGATTTATTGCTGTTTTGGTTGTGCAGCTGCACCACCAAAGCCGGCTGGACCACTACTAGCAGTCGCGCTAGTGCTAAGTCTACTTTGAGACAAGCTAACAAGTTGTCCGGACTCTGCTCGCATTTTCACGCTCTCTGTATAATCACTTGGGTGGTATTTCTTTAGATGATTAAATAGATTCGTAGTGTTGCCAGTTTTTGAAGGCACCATTCGCCGACATATCTTGCATGTCGGCTTGATTTGCTCAATGTCACTTTTGAGATGCCCGAACCACCGCCACACAACTGACGTTGAGTAACTTTTCTTCTGAACAATGTCTTCATCTCCAGAAGACAACTCAGAGTCATGACTGGGATCTACTTCGCGGTCTTCAGCTCCACGTTTGGCCATTCTGCTTATTAAACCTCTTCACCGAAGTAGCAGAGCAGGAAAAGTGTAATTGCAAATGCTTCTTCTTTTTGTTAAATGGCGGTGGGCAACCAACGCACATGGAGGGTTAGCGCCCCCTACTGAGGCTGCAAACATCTGTTATTTCTGATCGAGACTCCCAGCTGATCACCGTAATTGAACTGAAAATGATCGTGATCACAAAGTGCGATCATATGATCGCCCAGCCCTATGTCGGCACTAGGAGAAGGTTTGCTGGGCTGATTCCCCAATGGCGCAGCACCATTGGCACAGAGCGGAGCTGTGGGCCCGCCAGGTCCCCGTGCAACTCCAATGGGACCACATGGAACTGCCGGATCCAGGGATCGCCAAGAGTAACACAGACTGGGCCCTACGCCAACAGAGATCCTGAAGGAGGCAAGTGAGCGAGCCAGAAAACCTCTAAGCCTCACCAGTCGCCCGGCTCGACAGCCGCGATGGCGACGCTTCCAACCACAGAAGCGACACGGCATCCGACACAGGTAGAGAGGAGGTCCAGGGAGCAGCGGGCAAGAGGTATGATGGAAATCTTTCACAGCAGGCGGAGAAAGGCACATTGCCAACCGTATGTCCGGAAGAGTAGAGCGATCATACTTAATGATTGCAATTATGGGGCAAGGAAGTTCAGGAATATAACCAAAAACAATAAAAGAAGACAGCGGGGTGGACGGCCGGCCAAGAACACTGGCGCCATCTTTGAAAAAAAAAATGAGGATGATGCTGCCAATGTTTGATCCCTGTGTAGGTTTGAGATTTTCTGCTCTCACTGTAACCAGGTTGGTAAAGTAGGTTAAAGTGAGAGGTGGTCCAAGGAAAGTAGGTCATCGGGACATATGCTGACATGCTTTTATATGGATGAAGTCTGACAAGGTTGATTTGATCCCAGGAGTTTGATTGACTGCTCTTCTTTCTATTGGCTTGATGGTTGAATGCTATAAGCATGTTACATCATATAACAGTCAGTATGAAATAGTGATACATCTGATGCTGCACCAGAGCCAATGTAATCCATTTTTAATGTACGGATTTACCATGTTTATTCATTGTGTTTTGTTTGAACACTAACACTGTTGTGATGATTCTTTCTCATGATCAGGATTGATGTAGTAGATATATATATTTTGTCCATATCCCCATGCCTAGGTGTGAGACTGATGGTAATTCTTGTTAAAGTATTTATTTTACTCTTGGATTCCTAGGTCGAAGAAACCTCGGCTGAGCACTCAGAGGATGAAGTCCCCACTGTGAGGAGGCGCCCACTGCCTCGTGGCCGACTCAGAAAGAGGGCCATTCCTGTTGGAGACCGAGAGTCGGGTATGTTTTCTCCATTAGCACTGTGTCACATTATGTTGTAAGGTGTTAGGGTTGGAGTTTATTTTTGTGTAAAATCCCCAGTTTTGTATTTTTTCCTGTCTTTAATAATTTTCTCCCTGTCTAGATTTGGCGTTTAAGACTCCACTCAGGCCTAAAGTGCGCCGTGAGCATGTGCTGTCAGAGATTGACGCAGAGTCTCCTCGTAATTCAACAGCAAGAAACATCTACTCGCCGATCGTACGCTTCCTCACACCCAGCAAGGAGAGTGAGTACAGGGACTGTTATTCTAAAGGCCAAGTTCACTGAGAAACCGTTTTTACTTATTTTTTAAATACGATCGGTCACTCTGAGTTTCACATGGAGGCTAATTGTGGAAAATAGTCTTCAACCCCTATTTCTTTTAACATGACCCAGCACCTCAAAGAAAGGAACAAAGATTACGTGGGTCTGCTACGTGGTCTCCGATGTAAAATCACACACACGTCTGTCTTTCTATCATAGTGAGGACCCTCCATTGACTTCCATTCATGTTTGTGACTCCGCTATACCTAACCCATACCCTAATCATAACCAATGCTGATCCTAACCTTAACTAAATCTTAAATCACATCATACCTCTAAAACCAACTGGTAAGCTTCTAAAAAAAAGTGAGGACCAAAAAAAATGTCCTCACTTTGTAGGGAAAAAGGTCAAAATGGTCCTCGGTATGTAGTAAGTACAAGAACACACACACATACACCCACATGACAACAGTTACTTTGATGTAGTAAAAATAAGCAATTTAAAGAAGATTGCATGAGCGTTTACAGTGTAATGTCCAGAAAGGGTCACTTTTGACCTATATATATTGACCTACATAGTGACCGGTCATCTACAGAAATAGGTCCACTATCTAGGTGGATTTTCTATTCTATCTTCTAACACCCAGAAGGTTCTGTAGTGCTTGTTGACAGTCCATGAAGACAAGATTGTCAAACTAGATCTCCAAACAAAGGCTGTCCTCTTAAACTCAGACTGCTGGATTCCACACTCTGAATAAAAAGTGAACTTTTACAACTCATAAGTTAACCAGATGTTATATGAAATGTTTGAGTAATCTGTGCCTAATTCAGTGAAGTTGAAATGATTGTTGTCTTACAATGATCCATTTATATCTTATGATCAGTACTGTTTGATTTAACAAGTTAATCATTATCTACACTCATACACAATGTTCATTAGATGCAATTTAAGGTTAAGGTCACCTCACATAAAGTTTAAAGATTCTTTATCCACAGAACTAGAACATCTTGTATCTGGAAGGTGTGGTTTTCTGAGGGATGTTTGGTAAAGCCTACAAACATGTCAAATTCTGATTCGCCAGAAATCATAAACTCTAGATTATTATAACTAGAGTGACTTCCCGAGTTATTCAGTTTTGAGCGTAACTCGGAAGTGGCCAATTCGGAACAAGCCTCCTTGAGGCACCCCTTTCTCTGACACACAGTCAGACCTGTTGGCACACTGCCAGCTGACACAGCCATATGACTCCTTAAGAGAACATCCGTCTTAGACGCAACAAACCTTCATGCCTGTTGTGACCTGGAGACAACTCTAGACCAGACTGGTCGCACCGCGGTTAATCTATGAACTTCGGTGCCTTGAGGTCCACACGACTTCCTGATATTCTGGATCTGACTGGGGGGTCTCCGATCAGGGTTTGTAAACGCAACAGATTGCGTCTGATGTTGTTTTATTAATAAACAACTCTCTAGTTTATAGCAGACAACAAATTCTTTTACACCCAGAATTCACAATCTCTTTCAGATACAAAGGTTCTGATACACATCTACTTTACACCACACCAACTACAACTCACATTGCATCACCGCATAGCTACTCCAGGGTTTTTCCTGCATTCAAATTTGCGTGACGGTTGCCTGCCGCCCCAGCCTGATTTCACTCTGCCCCCAACTATATGGATGTTATTTTAACTGTAGTTGTAGCGTTGCGCCACTACACGGGAGCTGTATCAGCAGCGGTGCACTGAAAAGCACTAAAACAGCTACAGAAAACGATCAAAAATTGCTTTTCTCGCTAGTTGGTACATATCTATGGTTGGTGCTATTGACGTCCTGATTTTCCCCCAGGCTCTTCCATATCAGAGCAGGGCTGCACAGTGCAACGAACAAAACTGTGAGTGTCTGTCTATTTTTAAAAGTAACACTGGTCCAACATCTTTGAATTACTCTTTTCCCCAGAACTTTATTGAACAAAAGTAAGTTACTTGTAAGAAAAATGCTTTTTAGGGTTAGGGTTAAGACTAGGGTTGTCACGGTATGAAAATTTAACCTCACGGTTATTGTGACCAAAATTATCACGGTTTTCGGTATTATCGCGGTATTTTTTAAACGGTGTTGCATATGTTCAGAAAGCATTGATAGTCCTGTTCTACACAAACTGAAATAGTTCTGAAAAGGTTTAACATTGTTTATTAAACCTAAAATAACACAAAGCCTTAGCAAAAGTGCAACTTTTCACAAGTAAAGGAACAAATAGCTTATTTTTCTGGAACATGTTACAGTAGTCAGTGCAGGTTTAAATTATACAAATCCAAACATTCAAAACATAAACAATATGTAAACAAATCAAAGAAACACCACTTGTTTTCTCATATACTTGTTTTCTTCATTATCAAAATGAAAATCTAAAACTCCAGTCCACACTTGACTTGAGCACTGTACAAGTCAACCTTAAAAAAATATGTATTTAAAATAAATAGCCACTTTAAACAAATTACTAAAATAACTACTACACTATGTAATCAAATCCAAATGTTCAAGTATAAATGGCATTGAATAAGTAAACAAATCAATGACAAGGAACTAATTGTATATTTCTCTTCATCATCAACAAATAAGATGCTTCATGCAGCAACAGGGTGTCCGTGACACGGTTTAAATGCTGGCAGAGGGCGCTGCGGCTGCAGTATATAGTGACTCGTTGCATTCTCCCTCAACCAAAAGTCCTCACGTCATGCATTTAAGCTAAAATGCTAATGTTAACTTACCTTGCACTGGCTGTAGAGACGTGGGTGATGGTCACGCAGATGTGCCATTCGATTCGAAGTATTGCTGCCTTTTGCAGACACTTGTTTCCTGCACGTTCTGCAAACGGGATAGCAGTCTTCTATTAACTGTCCCTCAGCATTTTTCAGAAATCCAAAATATGCCCATACTTCCGATTTAGTCTTCTTTGAGGGCTGATGGATGTCCTGGGCGCTGCCGTCTCCTCCTTCGGCCATTATTTCAGCTTCAAAGTTTTGGTGCCGTTGCAAACTAAAAAGTGCGTGTGCGCGCCGCGGGAACTTCAGCTGAAGCGACGGTGGCTGGTAAGGGTCACCGCGCCGAAACCGCGGCCACGGTAAACCCACCGAGATAATTTAGTTTTTTAAAAAACTGGACGGTTATTTTTATTGTCAACTTTTTTACCGGGGTTTACCGCTATACCGGTTACCGTGACAACCCTAGTTAAGACATTGTGGTCATCTGGATTCAGTGGAGGAAAATGAAGGAACCAGCAAAGGCACCAAGGCAGAACCGGTCCAAAGTTTGGGATCAAAAGTACAGCTACACGCAGATTGGCTAATGCTAAAGCTAATGGGTAGCAGTCTCACGATCAAGTGGCGCACAAAAAAAAAATATGATGATCGTAAAACTAAGAAAGACTAAACTCTACAAGCGGATGAAAAGTCCCCACCACCCTGTTTATTCTGCATCCTGCAGCGCTATGGATCAGAACTGCTGCAGATATGAGTCACATTACTGCTGGCGCAGGAAGTACAGCAAGCCGTTGTAGTATATAATTCACAAACTCTTCTATCTTTGAACATAATTTGAACTGGATTATTGCCAACCCGTACATAATAGACATGCCACCATCACATTGTTAGCAGCAGAAATTAAATGGTATTACCATTTCCAATACAAATGCATGTTAATGAAATGCATTTTATTTTACAGGATATATTTGTGTTATTTTGACTAAGATGAGTGTTATTAATGCAAACCTAAAATGTTACTGAAATGTAGGTCAAATATTTAAATATTTTTAACTATAATTATCAGATGGGAAAAAGGGAAATAAACACCAATGCATATTATTGAGCCTTTTATAATATTTTGCCTTTAAAAAAGTGAGGCAGTTGAATGCAGAGAGTATGCATGTGCTGGCGCAGGGTCAGGATGGTACCACCTCTGCCTCAATTTGAGCCAGGAAAAACCCAGCACTCCATCACATATCATTATGCATAGCTTGTCATGGATTATCATTAGTTTAGAAAAGAATAAAATTCCTTTTAAATATTTTCTTGACTCCGCCTGAATTGATACGAAGTGTGTTTATGGTCCCTGAACAAGCAAACAATCCTAAACTCTTCTGGTTAAACATTCAAAGATCAATCAGGTTGATATTTCATATTAATATGGAATCATCGCATCTTATTGGTCATAATTAAATATGCAGTCATTGTGCGATAGAGTGTGGCCCTACAACAGCTTAAAACATTTATAACCAGCCACCTTGGGACAAACCTGAAAAAATTTCCAAACCATATTTTGTGCAAAGCCAAGATTTTTTGCGATGATATTGAGTTTCTGATGGCTCGTTGTGCTTTAAAATATTAAATTGACATTTATTTTAATTTATTAAATAAAAAAGTTTTAGTTCTTGATTAGGGCTGGGTGATGTGGCCTAAAATTAATATCAGGATACATGGAGGATTTCACCTTGATAACGATAAATGGACGATAACTACATGTATGCGCAGAAACAAAAGTTGTCCACTAGAGGGGGCTGTCACGTGTATTGTTGAGTCACATTTTTATGTGACTCAATGTGGTACAGCTTCTTAAAGAGACATGAACGTTTGCAACTTACACACATCTTTTCTTTTTTTTTTTAATTGTCAAATTTATTGATATGGGAATAATTTTCCTGATAAAAGCCAGAAATTTCAATAACAACTAATTTTTGATTTATTTCCCAGGCCTATGCTTGGTCATGTCACTGAATAATCTGTACAATTGATTTATTGAATTTTGGAAACTTTAAAAATTCCTGCCACAGTGTTTGCAGTGTTGCATAACAATATGGTAACCTGCACGCATCATGTCCCGTGTTTTATGTGTATGTTCTTATTTTCTGTCAAGACATGGAGTGTTCCGAAACTGGGAGCAGTGTGTTGATGAGTCCAGAACAAGGTGTGTTTGGTTATGGCTCTGTTGATCTGCTGGCTGGAGAAGAGGAGGATGACATCTTTGATCCGTAAATATAATTTTTCTGTTTTATCCTAGACTCTACATGAGCATGAAGTTAATTCATTAAAGATTAAACATTTTCAGAACAGTCAAACAACTCAAAAGTATAGAAATATGCGCAGAGATCGATCGCTTTTGTACATTTTAAAAAGATGATATCAATTGTTGTAGTATTCATGTATTCTGTTGGGTTTATTAACCCAATTTTCTCCACAGATTTACCTTGATCAAGAACATCCTGTCCCAGTCCCATCATTCCCGACCATTTCTCAGAGATATTCCTCCAAAGACCAGGAGCACTCCAGAGGCTACATTGGTGGTCGACCTTGTGGGTTTAAAGATTGTCACCTCATTTGAGTCTTATCTCCACATGTGTTCATACCCCCCTATTCTGTGGTGGTTGGATTACTGTCTTACTTGTTTTTCGTTGCCGTAAATCTAACTGTGTCTGTTGCTGCTGCCTCTTGGCCAGATCGTCATCGTAAATGAGAATGAGTTCTCAATTGAGTCATCCGGATAAATAAAGGTTAAAAACACCAATTCCCTGGTTTAACTGGAGTTTAGTGAACAGGAGCAAAACAAGGACTACAGATGTGTCCATGAGGGCACGAGCCACCAGTTGGTCCATCTGTAAATCCCATTATCTTTATGTTATGAAGAAAGAATTTTAAAAACATTGTTTGATATAGTAAAGAAGATTATAAACTCCATTTATATTGAAAATGAACAACGACGAGTGATGATGGAGCATCAAAAGTTGGATTAACGAAGTGCCAACAGCAGCTCCTCTTTTCAGAGCTCCCTTTTCTGTTTGTGTTCCTATTTGTTGTTCTGGACAAGAGGCACTACTGACGTTGGCCCGTCCTACATCTGCCTCTGGCCAAACACACTCCATGTAATCTAAAAGGGCTTCAGCTGTTTCCTGTTGACGATTGCTTCATCACTTGGTCACCGTGTTGGGTTTAATCTACCCAACCTACCCTACCTTTCTCAGTGGCCTAGTGGTAGAGTGTCCACCCTGAGACTGGGAGATCAGGGTTCGACTCCTGGTCGGGTCATACCAAAGACTTTGAAAAAATGGGACCCAATGCCTCCCTGCTTGACACTCAGCATTAAGGGGTTAGATTGGGGGGTTAAACCACCAAATAGTTCCTGAGCGCGGCTGTGTCTGCAGCTCACCGCTCCCCCAGGGGATGGGTCAAATGCGGAGAACAAATTTCACACACACACACCTGTTTGTGTGACAACTAATGGGACTTTAACTTTTGACTTTAATCTTAAGGGACTGGATGAGGGCCGGGGTTCGGTTGTAAAGACATCAACTCAGGCTGATTGTGTTTTTCAGGAGGAAACGTTGATGTTCAGTTCCCTGACTGTGATCAAAGATGCAGATTATACTTTCCACACAACTTTCCAAGACCATCAGTATAAGGTAACCTCCCATTGCAAGCAGCTGTTCACAGATCTGTTTTTGTTTTCAATCTCTCGTGTTTTCATCGGAATGTGTCAACTTCTCAACCACTATGACTTTTAGGAAATGTTGGCCAGTCAAACACAAACTTTTTTTTTCTTCTTTAAATTAAAAAAAATACCTTCACGATTTAAAGATATTAATGTTAAATCTAGCAGCTGCTTCAAGTTTTCAGAGTTCCTCTGTGACTCATTCGTGTGATAATCGAGGAAAAATGAGCAGCAGGAAAGTAAGTAAATTTTATTTATACAGAACTTATCACAGACAGAATCGCAAAGTGCTTCACATAGATCAAAACAAAATAAAATATATAACCATAATGATCTCAAAACAGAAATAGATTAACATCAGAAAAAATAAAGTCATAAAATTATAAAGTATCATAAAACAAATGAAAGGTGTTCACAAATATGAGTTAAAAATAAGAAAACGAAAGATTTAGGTAAAAGCGGCTAAAAAGGTTTTCAACTGTTTTAAAAATGTCCGGACTGTCAATCCTACGTAAGGATCAAGGGCGATCATTCCAAAGTGGGAGTGCAGCAGTCTGGAAGGAGCGATCACCTTGACTTTAATATCTGTCTTTGGAACGTCTAGAAGGTTCTGGTGTGTGGACCTGAGGGCTCGGGTTGGAGCAAAAGGCTTCAACAGTTCAGTAATACAGGGAGGAGCTTGACCATGTGGAGCATAACTAAAGTTAACGCGTAACCAGTGCAGAGACATTAGAATAGGAGTGATGTGTGCTCTTCTGTTTGCTCCAGTTAGGAGCCTCGCTGCAGAGTTCTGGACCAACTGAAGGCGGTCAAGGGCTTTTTTTGTTAAAACGTGAGGAGTGTGTTACAGTAATCTAGTCGGGAGGAGATAAAGGCATGGATAACCATTTTAAGTTCATGTTTTGACACCAACCTTCGCAGTTTGGAGATATTAAGTGTTTTCGGGCCATTGTTTTTCAGTGGCCTTCAGGAGACATTGATTGGTCAAAAACAACACCCAAATTCCTCCAGTTTGACTTACGGCAGAAGATAAATGACCAAGTTTTTGACTAATAAGGGGAACCATGCTGTTTGGAGTTTTAAAGAAAAACTTTGTATTTGTATAAAGTTATCTGCTAGTCAACAACTCTCCTACAGTATTGCATTATTTCAGTCAACTCAACAGAAGTTAAACAGCTGCCTTATTAAGCTTTTTAGGCTCAGTCTGAAATCTTAAACAGAAACTAAAGAATTGAAACAACCTGCTCTTTCCTTCTCGATAAAACAGGTGTACATGATTCTACGTCCACATGTGAAGGAGTTTCTGCAGGCCATGGCAAAAATCTATGAGGTATTTGGACTTTTATTTTCTTCATACGAGTTAGGAACAAGGCTCGGTTGTATAATCGCTGCTTTATGTCTTGTAGCTGTTTGTTTATACGTGTGCAAAGAAAGAGTATGCTGAGAAGATCCTGGAGATCCTGGACCCTCAAAGGAAACTGTTTCGGTACGTTTCCCAAAAATCTGCTTCTGGTATTTCAACACTACATTTGCAAAGTGGTTGTGTGTTTTATGAAATTACCAGTGATTAGAACTTTTAAAGCAACACGTTAGTAAAAGAACTCCCAACAGACTTTATTAATCTCTACGAGAGAACATCAGCTTACTGACCTCTAGCTTGTTTTTATCGCTCTAATCTGTATAATCAAGCGTGTGTTTAGTACAGTTGGAGCTACTATTGTGTTGTTGGCTGTGTTTGCTTATTCTTCTGTGCTTAATGCTCTCCACAGACATCGTCTGTACCAGGATGATTGCTCCTGTGTTCTTGGACATTACATCAAAGATCTCAGCTTCCTTGAGAGAGATCTTGCAAAAACTGTGGTCCTGGACAATGCACCCCACACATATCCATACCATGTTAGTCATTTTTTATGATTTTTTTGTTATTATTCTATATTGCAACAAAATTTAATTTTTCTTTAAAAAGCAGTAGCATGTTTATCAGTTTAGCACAGTTTCTGAAAACTCAATGAAATCAGAATATATGACACATATTTTTTGTTGGTTTTGCAGCTGGTCAATACAATACCCATCAAGAGCTGGTCTGGAGACCCAGAGGACAGGGAGCTGCAGAAACTCATCCCCTACATGGAGAAGGTGGCTGCAGCTGTGAGTCTGCTACTCGTCTTGGTTTCACTTCAGCATTTAGTCACATTTTCATGAGTTTCTGCGACAGCCAGCAGGTTTCCTAAAACAGATTCTGAAGAGTAACTGTTGGGTTTTTACATCTTTAATAATTTTCACATATTATTGGAGTTAATTTTGTCTCCCCCATGTGGTTTTATTTGCATCATTACATGTAAAAGTGTTTTATGTGTTTATAAAGGTTTAATGACATCAAGTGTTTTATATGAGCACTAAGATTAAATCATTAGGTCACTTAACCGTTACAGAAAATAATTTTCTTTAGCTTTTGGCTCAAAAATGTCTGAACAAGAAAGTATCAAGGGGAGTGTAAAGTGTGTAAAACCGCTCTGAGTCACTTTGCTACATACAGAGCTGTGTCAACAATGTGATTTATTTAAACTTGATTTATTTATTCATCTAATTCAATAAAACTTAAGCACACCTAGGGAAAATTTAGTCTCCAAATAACTTGACGCACATGTTTTCTGTGTTTATTTTTTATTAAACCTTTATTTAACCAGATAAAAAAACACTGAGACTAAGACGGTAGCACATGTCATAGCATGTTAGAAAACAGGATTAACATAAACATTAAATATTTCAAAGTACAAACAATGTGATAATGAAGTGCAGTGGTTACTATAAAGATAACTAAAATGCGGAAATTTAAAAACGGTGATTAAAAATTGAAATCAGACACATTTCTGTTTGTCTTGTAAAATGGAGTGGAAAATGTTCAATGAAACCATTTTCAGACAGTTTCAGTTCAATTTACTAAGAGATCTAAAATAAAAGTTTAATTTAAAAAAGTTGTGCTTCAGCAACTTTTCGGTCTTCTAAAAGACATTTACTCCTAGCATTTCATTTTACATATTTTGAAAGCTATATAGGGGCGTCCCAATCAGGTTCTTTTGCCCTCGAGTCTGAGTCGTTTGATTTTGAGAATCTGCAGATACCGAGTCCCAATCCGATAATTTTGATGCATAAAATAATAAATTAAGAAAGCAAAGATTGAGTGCGTGAGTTAAAGATGAAGCGTGAGATTGATAGGTGGATTGGTGCTGCAGCCGGTCTGTCGATGTAAGGAGAGCTGAGCTTGAAGGCAAAGCTCTTAATTTACTAGTCAATCTACGTTCCTACCCTCGCCTATGGTCACGAGTGTTGGGTAATGACTGAAAGAATGAGGTGGTGGATTAAAACGGCCAAAATAATGCAGCCGACGTTCCTACCTCTTAAACTGTATTTATTACAACTTTTATTTATTATAGCTGCAGCAACACCCCCCCCCCACCCCCACTCAATGTGCAATACCTATCTCTTTCTTAGTAAATATTTGTTATTTAATTTTTTTGCTATTGTGTTCCGCACATACATGGAGAGATGCCAAACTGCCTTTCATTCTTCTTGCAACGGTGACAATAAAGATCTATTCTATTCCAAAATGAGTTTTCTCTGCGGGTGTCTGCACTCTCTCTTAAAGATGGGGTAAGAAGCGCTGTTATCCGGGAGGGGCTCGGAGTAGATCCACTGTTAGCTTTATGTAGACTCAAGCGTGATGCTGCGCCACAGCTGAAATTCCAGCACCATGCCTACGAGATAATCCACACACAGAGACGGGAAGCCCTTTGCGCGCAACAATCCGCCGCTGGTCTCATAATAACTGACATTTTCTGGGGTTGAGACCATTAGTCTATGACAGGTGTGTCTGATGTGTAAGTAATTTAAAGTTGCTGCCATCTAACAGGTTGGATCAGTCATCGGTAGCAGAAGAAAATAATTCAATAAACTTTCTTTTGTAGTCCATGATCGGCCTTAAATTGGCAATCCTACATTTTTATGGAAGTAAAACGTAATTTTATAGATTTTAGCTGTTTGAGGTGTTTGGAACAGCTGGTTATCTTTAGCAGCATCACCCTGCTGCTGCTGTGAGTTTGTGTCTGAATATCTCCTGCTGTGTTTTTTCAGGAGGATTTTCCAGAGGTACTTAAGAAGAGGAAGGACCACTTCCTCAGGTTGCTGTCAGAGGACTGAGTGGGTTCTCCAACCCATCAACTCCCACTCTGACTTCTTCTCATGACTTCCACGGCTCATGTTTGCTTTCATTGTGTCTTGGTTAAAAAGCAGAATCCTGTTGAAATGAGACAGCTGGCTTGTGTTGGACCTGCTCGTCCTCCTGTGTCCTCCCTGGCGACGAATGTGCTGCTCATCGATTAGAACTTGAACCTTCATTCCCTCCAAGACTCATTCCTTGAGCTGTTAACTGCTAACTTGTGTAAATATTTACAGAACAAAACTTGAAATGCCTTTTTTCTATTTATTGATTATATTGCAAATCAACGTCTATTATCTGTACCTTTCAGAAATGCTTTTTAATGCCATGAATTTACCCAAATAATAAATGTGAAACTCACACCTGATGTCGGATTTTATTTATTTTTTAATCTGAACTTGTTGTGATATCAAACTAAAGAATGATGAAGCTTGTCGTTGAGATTGTTTCTGGGTCAGAATTTTGTTATAGTTTCTATGTTGCATCTACTGTAACCTTCCTAAAATCAGACCCCAAACCTTTATTCATTGAATCTTGTATTTATTCTTTAAATTCTATCTGTTTTTAGGTTTTTGGACTTCTTTTAATACTTTGATGAAACAGCATGTTTTCTGATCAGTAGGACTATTGATCTGGATCTGGAGTCGTGTCTCGTTGCAGCACAGCCTGAACTTATTAAGTTTTAATTTTCTCGTCTCGTCTCGTCTCGTCTTCCTCCGCTTATCCGGGTCCGGGTCGCGGGGGCAGCATCCCAACTAGGGAGCTCCAGGCCGTCCTCTCCCCGGCCTTGTCCACCAGCTCCTCCGGCAGGACCCCAAGGCGTTCCCGGACCAGATTGGAGATGTAACCTCTCCAACGTGTCCTGGGTCGACCCGGGGGCCTTCTGCCGGCAGGACATGCCCGAAACACCTCCCCGGGGAGGCGTCCAGGAGGCATCCTGACCAGATGCCCAAACCACCTCAACTGGCTCCTTTCGATCCGGAGGAGCAGCGGTTCTACTCCGAGTCCCTCCCGAATGTCCGAGCTCCTCACCCTATCTCTAAGGCTGAGCCCGGCCACCCTACGGAGGAAACTCATTTCGGCCGCTTGTATCCGCGATCTCGTTCTTTCGGTCATTACCCAAAGCTCATGACCATAGGTGAGGATTGGGACGTAGATCGACCGGTAAATCGAGAGCCTGGCTTTCTGGCTCAGCTCCCTCTTCCCCACGACAGATCGGCTCAGCGTCCGCATCACTGCAGACGCCGAACCAATCCGCCTGTCGATCTCCCGATCCCTCCTACCCTCACTCGTGAACAAGACCCCGAGATACTTAAACTCCTCCACTTGAGGTAGGACCTCTCCCCCGACCCGGAGGTGGCAAGCCACCCTTTTCCGGTCGAGAACCATGGTCTCAGATTTGGAGGTGCTGATCCTCATCCCAGCCGCTTCACATTCGGCCGCGAACCTACCCAGCAAGAGCTGAAGGTCAGAGCTGGATGAAGCTAGGAGGACCACATCATCCGCAAAAAGCAGAGACGAGATTCTCCTGCCACCAAACTCGACACACTCCACACCACGGCTGCGTCTAGAAATTCTGTCCATAAAAGTGATGAACAGAACCGGTGACAAAGGGCAGCCCTGGCGGAGTCCAACCCTCACTGGGAACAGGTCCGACTTACTACCGGCTATGCGGACCAAACTCACGCTCCTCTGGTAAAGGGACTGAATGGCCCTTAACAGAAAGCCACCCACCCCATACTCCTGGAGCGTCCCCCACAGGGTGCCCCTGGGGACACGGTCATAAGCCTTCTCCAAATCCACAAAGCACATGTGGATTGGTTGGGCAAACTCCCATGCCCCCTCCATCACCCTTGCAAGGGTATAGAGCTGGTCCACAGTTCCACGGCCAGGACGAAAACCACATTGCTCCTCCTCTATCTGAGATTCAACTATCGATCGGACCCTCCTCTCCAGTACCCTGGAGTAGACCTTTCCAGGGAGGCTGAGGAGTGTGATCCCCCTATAGTTGGAACACACCCTCAGGTCACCCTTCTTAAAGATGGGGACCACCACCCCGGTCTGCCACTCCCTAGGAACTGCCCCCGATGACCACGCAATGTTGTAGAGACGTGTCAACCATGAAAGCCCTACAACATCCATAGCCTTGAGATACCCAGGACGAACCTCATCCGCCCCCGGGGCTCCGCCACTGTGTAGTTGTTTGACTACCTCAGCAACTTCTGCCCCCGAGATCGGACAGTCCATCCCCAGGCCTCCCAGCTCTGGTTCCTCCTCGGAATGCGCATTGGTGGGATTGAGGAGCTCCTCAAAGTATTCCTTCCACCGTCCGACTATAGCCTCAGTTGACGTCAGCAGCTCCCCATCCCCACTGTAAACAGTGTGAGCGAGTTGCTGCCTTCCTCTCCTGAGGCGCCGGACAGTTTGCCAGAACCTCTTTGGAGCCGATCGATAGTCTTTCTCCATGGCCTCACCAAACTCCTCCCACGCCCGAGATTTTGCCTCGGCAACTGCCACTGCTGCACCCCGCTTGGCTATCCGGTACCTGTCTGCTGCCTCCGGAGACCCACAGACCAGCCACGCCCTGTAGGCCTCCTTCTTCAGCCTGACGGCTCCCCGAACCTCTGGTGTCCACCAGCGGGTACGGGGGTTGCCACCACGACTGGCACCGGCCACCTTACGACCACAGCTAGCAACAGCCGCCTCGACAATCGCAGAGTGGAACAAGGCCCACTCGGACTCAATGTCCCCCACTGCTCTCGGGACGTGGTCAAAGCTCTGCCGGAGGTGGGAGTTGAAGACCGTCTTGACAGGTTCTTCTGCCAGGCGTTCCCAGCAGACCCTCACTATGCGTTTGGGTCTGCCAGGTCTACGCGGCATGTTCCCTTGCCATCTGATCCAACTCACCACCAGGTGGTGATCAGTTGACAGCTCCGCCCCTCTCTTCACTCGGGTGTCCAAAACATACGGCCGCAGGTCAGATGATACGACTACAAAATCTATCATCGACCTGTGACCTAGGCTGCCCTGGTACCAAGTGTACCGGTGGGCATCCTTATGTTCGAACATGGTGTTCGTTATGGCCAAACTGCGGCTTGCACAGAAGTCCAATAACAAAACACCGCTCGAGTTCTGATCAGGTGGGCCGTTCCTCCCAATCACACCCCTCCAGGTCAAGCTGTCATTGCCCACATGAGCATTGAAGTCCCCCAGCAGGACAATGGAGTCCCCTGATGGAGCACTATCTAGCACTCGTCCCAGGGACTCCAAAAAGGGTGGGTACTCTGAACTGATATTTGGCCCATAAGCACAAACAACAGTCAGGACCCGTTCCCCGACCCGAAGGCGCAAGGAAGCTACCCTCTTGTCCCCCGGGGTAAACCCCAACACACAGGCAGAGAGTCTCGGGGCTAACAAAAAGCCAACCCCAGCCCTCCGCCTCTCACCCGGAGCAACTCCAGCAAAGTAGAGTGTCCAACCCCTCTCCAGGTCTCGGGTTCCAGAGCCAATGCAATGTGTCGAGGTGAGTCCGACTATATCTAGCCGGTACCGCTCAACCTCTGCCACAAGCTCCGGCTCCTTCCCCGCCAGCGAGGTGACGTTCCATGTCCCAAAAACTAGTTTTCTTGTCCGGGGATTGGACCGCCAAGGCTCCCGCCGTGGTCTGCCACCCGATTCACATTGCACCGGACCCTTCATGTTCCTCCTGCGGGTGGTGGGTCCACAGTTGGACGAGCCCATGTATCCGGTTCGGGCTGGGCCCGGCCGGGCCCCATGGGCGAAAGCCCGGCCACCAGGCGCTCGCTCACGGGCCCCAACCCCAGGCCTGGCTCCAGGGTGGGACCCCGGTAACCCTCCGGGCCGGGTACTCCGACTCTTCGTTTTAACCGCCATGAAAGATCCTTCGAACCGTTCTTTGTCTCACCCTTCACCTAAGACCAATTTGTCATGGGAGACCCTACCAGGGCACTAAGTGCCCCAGACAACATAGCTCCTAGGATCATTAGGGCACTCAAACTCCTCCACCACGATAAGGTGACGGTTCAAGGAGGAGTGAAAGATCCTTCGAACCGTTCTTTGTCTCACCCTTCACCTAAGACCAATTTGTCATGGGAGACCCTACCAGGGGCACTAAGTGCCCCAGACAACATAGCTCCTAGGATCATTAGGGCACTCAAACTCCTCCACCACGATAAGGTGACGGTTCAAGGAGTTTTAATTTTGACAATAAAACTTTAGTCATCTGATCTCAGAAATCAAATGTTCTGACAGTTCAACCTCAAACTGAAAAGTCTCCTGAATGGGAGAAGTTTAGAAATAAGAATATCCAAAATAATAATTGAAATCTTCTTAAAATATGTCTGAAAATGCCAAAAAAAAAAACTCGATTTCTGAGTTGTGTGGAGTCCTAAGTTTCCCAGCAGAAAAAAACACTCACCCTGTGTGGATATTTGAGCTGAAGTTTAGTGTCAGTGTAAATGTTTACTGTCCTGTTTACATGAGCTTGGGTTTGTGATGGATGTGATTGGTAATGTTGGATATGAAGGTAAACTGAGAGCCCCCTCCCCCTGCTGCTGCTGCAGTGGATCCTCTCCTTTTATTTGCTCCATATGGTCTTTGACATGGTACCCCGGAGGAGAAAAAAACCGCGTGTGGGCGGAGGAAAAGCCTTGTATTCCGTCTGTCCAGAAATTTGATTCAGAAGTTCGGAATCGTGGAAGACAAAAAGCAAACTGAGGGGGAGGGAAGGACGGAGGTTTAAACTCTCCTAAATAATCTACAATCTCCAACTAAAGTAAGTTAATTTAAACCAAAAAGGGGTTGTTTTTTTCAGCTAAATGCTCGGATGGATATTTAATGTAAACATAGCAGGTCTGCTTCTAATCGCATTGATGAATTCAAGGTTTCTGAATGACTTCTGCGGATTTTACGCACGACTTCAAGCGAGTCCCGTTTGGTTTATTTACTTGAGGAATAAATCCTCAACCCCGAAACAAAAGGGCGGTGTGGAAGGTCTTTGTTTAGGTTTGTTGTTTAGGTCTTTCCTCCCAGCATGGAGAGGTCAGATATTTCTTTCTGCGGGGAGTAAAAACGGCGCATTGCTCCCTCACGCGTTTTTCCACATCCGCGCCAGCTCCGATAACCATACCGTGATTTATTCCCTTCAGACGCCTCCTTATTGCGCTCTATACATGGTAAAGCCCGAGTTTGTTTGGAGAAAAAAAGCGTCTCCGAACAGTTTTTGCGTGCAGACTCTGCGCCTTTGTTGGATGTGCGCCAACAAAGGTCCAAGAGAAAGTGGCTAAAGTCAATCTGCAGATGTGAAGTAGTAGAAACACAATGAGAACGTCAAAAGTCCGGTTGGTGCCGTTTTACTGTCGTCCTGGTGATTCGATTGGATTTTATGCCAACAACGTTTTACTTTTATTCTATTTAGCTGTGAAATCTGTCGATTTTTGGCTCTAAAGTTTCCGTAATACTCTTAGATGAGATTTGAAATTACCTGCCAGAGCTCCATAAGTCAGTTTGAGACGATGGTAAACTGACATATTACTGTTTTCTCCCAAGAAAAATCTTCATGGATTAAATGTGTAATTTAACGCAGTTGTTTCGGCCTGTTTTAAACGGGCCATAATTCCTCACCTACTCTTTGACTTTCTCCATGCTTTTAGATCCCAGCAGTCTTTTTTTGCATAGTTGATTATCTTGATCCCACTTTCAGTATTTCTGTGTTAAAGGCCCGTTTAAGTCATTCAGGGACGCCCCCACAACCAGTGGCGGTTCTACATGGAATTACTCCCCGGGCGAGGCCCCCTTTGAGCGCCCCCCCCCCCAACCGCCCCCACCACCACCACACCGCCCCACCTGCACGAACACACGTTTTCTACAAACAGGCATGTTTTATTAGAACGACTATTGAACATTCATTTTTCTAAGTTGCACATATTTACATTAATTACTATGAAGTTGTCAGAATGTAAAGCAATATACATTATACACTGTATCAAAATATATAGAATCAAATATACAAAAACAACTAAACTAACTAAATATTAAGAATATATGCACATAATATATAATAAATATTCTAAATAGCAAAAATATTTAACACATAACAAACTAAAGATAATCACTACAGCACTGCACTTAGAACAGAAAACACAAACTAAAATTAAAACCTAACCTTGATGCAAAGTCATCAATAATGTCATCATATGAAATCTGCTCCCCTACTGAGTGATTGATACTAATCAGAGCCAGGTGAGTGAGCCGCCCCTGAAACATAGGTGACCTCAGGTATGACTTGATCAAGTTTTGAAAAGCTCCTCTCAGCTTGAGCCACAGTGACTGGCAGAGCAGTCCAAAAGTTGGGGTAGATCTCCAATAGATCTTTATCATGATCCATAATATTTTAGAATTGCCTCTGAAATTGTAATTTAAACTGACATAAAAAAACTGTAGACTACCAAAAATGCCAACTTTTACAGAACAAATCATGTAAAAAATAATCAGTAGAGCCATCTGCAATAAATAAACAGGATAGTTAGTGGTGACTGGGGAGTTTTCTTCTGCTTGTAGAGTTGTTTTATTTATTATTATGTGAACATGATCAACATGTGTTTGTTGTTGTTCAGGCAGGCCACAGGCTGCAGTGAGCATTTAACAAATCCTAGTTTGAATCAGTTAAAAACGATTCAAGGAATTTTTTCGAACCATTTGAATATTCGTTTCAATATTTCAGCCCTATTAGCTCTGTTAGCAATTAGTTGACCAAATTTAACCGTTAAAATCCCAGTTAACTGGTTCAAAAAATTGAAAACATGCATCATGAGAGCGAACATACCTTTATCTTTCTCCTCTTTTTTCTTTTTTTTTTCCTGAATCGGGCACCTGGTGGTTTTAGCCTTTTTATGTTCATCTCTTCTGTTTGGCTCTTGACTCAATAAGTTTCCTTTAGTCAGGACTAAACAATTTGACCTTGATGGGGGGGGTGAACACAAAATCGTTTTGTTTTTCCTTTTTTATTTGGCCATTTCACACAATTCAGAAACACCTGAAAGAATGATAGGCCTGTGTTTATGATATTATGAATGAAATATGGAAGAACATCAAGATGTGATCGACTTTAACCATGCTGATACAGTTGATTCAGCCCCTAGCTCATTTCATTTGGACCCACCCAGAGGTGAATTCTCCCGCCGCACCCCTCCCCTTCCTGTTCTCCATACACACACACGGTGCACGGAGCGCCTGCAGCTGCAGGGGGCGCCAACTTGCTGTTTCCAATCCAGACACTGTCATATGACAGATAATAGAAAACCTCGGTGCGGCGCAGGTTTCTTTTTTCTTTTTTTTTTACTCAGCGCTTGTGCGCCCCTTTTGTGTCATGAAAAAATGCCGCCCCGGGCAACTGCCCTGTCTGCCCGTGCCTAAAACCGCTACTGCCCACAACATTTCGATAAGGGTGGCCATACGGGTCATTTTTTGGGTAGCACACCAAATTGGTCCTTGTGGGAGAGTTTAGTCTGTGGCGATGCCTTGCATTGCTCCTTTATTCTATTTTATTGAAAAACATTATGTATCCAAAACACTTAACTCAAAATTGAGAAACACAAACATTTAAGAAAAATAAATTTCATGGATGGATGGTTATTTCAAAATTTATTTTAGAATTGTATTCTTTTAGTTTATTTCACCTGCTGTTGTCTTCACAAAATAAATAAATAAACAAACTATGGAGACGTAAAATTTTTGAAATGAGCAGCAGAAACAATAATTTTTTTATTCTGGTTATTTCATTACTCATTAATTGTATAATTTTTAATGGGTTTTACATTTATGTCATGAATAAATTAGATGAATTTATGGTTTGAGTGAACATTTATATGATTTAACACTAGTCTTCCCTGGCAGGGGGGCAGCAATTTTCTAGGGGTGGCCATGGCCACCCCTGCCCACTCCTTGGGGGTGCCATTGAAGTCATTTGGGAGCTTCTTTTTTAGCCTTGGCCCTGTTTGTTTTCCTTCATTTCTTTAATTGTTGGTGGAGTTCCTCAGGGTTCCATTCTTGCCCCACTTCTGTTCTCCCCGGCCGAGACATTCTCCCTCTTGGTTCCACATGTAAAAACTATGACATCTTTCACAATTATACTGATGACACTCAAATCCTGAATTTCCTCTAAAAAGTTTAAGCCAGGTTTGTTCATAACGTCCTCAATTTCATGAGGACAAGACTGAGTTCCTTGAGTTTGGGTTCAGTGGTTCCTGCAGAGGTTGTCATATCTAGCTGTCTTCAGCCTTGTGTTTCTAGTGGAACATTCTGGTCTGCCAATGAGTGAAACTGGTTGTGAGGTGAAGACTGGTGCTCAAAGGTAATTGTGCATTTTCCCTTTTGGTACCAAATCTGGGGAGCTGACTTCCTCCCCACATAAGAAAATGTCCCTTTGTCAATTTTTTCAACAATTTGGCTTATGATTTAGTTTAAGAGTTTTCCTAAATTTGCCCCTTTGTCCCTTTTCTTGTGTTATTATTACTCCACATTTTCTTTTCTGTGCAGAACTTTGGTCCATGAAAGTTGTTTCAAATGCACTTGGAAAAATAAAGTCCGCGTTTGTGTCGAGCTTTATAAATTATATAAAAATGAAATGCTGATGTCAGGAGTATTATCAGTGATTTTACATTTTCTATCTGATATTTTCTCAGCTAGTGTCAGCCTGGTTTCCTCATCTAGCTCCTCTCAGGCTGTGTGATTATGAACAACTCAGAGCTTCAGGCCACTAATCGGCAGAATGTGAAGGAGCTCGACAGCATGAAGGAGTCCATTAGTGACATCATCAACCAGCTCCAGGACATCGACCCAGCCAGGCTCTCCTTCTCCCCCTTCTTGGATCTGGACACTCAGATCTCCTTGGCGCCGGTGTCAGACAGTCCAGAGTCCTCGGTGGAGGAGCTGCACTCGTCCTCCCATTCTGTCTCGGGCTCCCAGCACTCTCTGCATCTGCCACCAGCAACAGAGCAGCCAATGAGTGAGTTATTACTGCAGTATTTATGCTGTCTGAATGTTGGAGCTGCTGGATTTGAATGGAAGCCTGAACAAAATAGGTAATACTCAAATAGAGTCCATTCATAATAATTTGCTGATATTTGTGGAAAAACTTGACATTATTTAGTTTTTTGTTGTAGTATATAGACATTGTTTTCAGATTATTGTTGTTAAAAGCATATTTGTTTGTGAATCGGATTATTGAGACTTTGGGCTCTAAAAGAAGTCTGCAGCTGATTTGTCTCTGTAAATTTGAACTTTGTAATGAATTTGTTTCGTAATTCAAACAGGTTCTACATCGTGCCACCAGCAGCCCAACCTCCCAGAACAGCTTGAAGCAGATCAGATGGGGGAAGAGGAGCTGGATCAGACTCTTTCCAGTCCAATCGTCACAGCACACACTTTGGACACAACCACGGAAAACTGCATCAGCCTTCCAACGCCTGCCTCTCAGAGCGATATTCCCAACGGCACAGACACACCGAGATGGAGCCCAGAATGCACCAATCTTGAGAGTACGGTGGACGAGGGCCGGCCTCTGATAGGCCCGCCACCAGAGAGCGTGGAGCTGGCTGTGTGGAGCTCAGAAGGCCCAGCAGAGACTTGTGGAGCTACAGAGGGGGTATCGGATCAGGGGAGATGCTGCCGTCGCTGCTGCAAGAGTAAATGCTGTCAGAGTGGCCGAGTTCCTGCATTCCTCTCAGTTCTAGCCTCTCTGCTCTGTGCAGCTGGGCTCCTCTATGCATTCTATTTCTACGTCCCCATCAGACCCCCAGACTGCCCTGACATAACCAGCCGAATCATCTTCACCTTCTGCTGCTGTGCAGTGGCTGCGCTCCCCATCGTACTCGGTACGCTTCAAACAACCGCACCTTTGCAAACACAACCTCAAACAAAATAAAAAGATTAGGAAAGGATTTGGTTTGTCTGGCTGCCTGGTCTTGGAATGTTTTGGCGTCCCCTTTAATTTAATGCACTTTAAACCTCAGAGCAGCAGACAGCTCCCCGGGCCTCGGTAGAGACTCATAATTTCACTTTAAATGGAAACTAGAAAAAGAGATGGGCCGTGTCAGGCAGTGGCCTAATTATCTCAGCCGTTTTAATCACCTCCCAACCTGGGCGACTCCAAATGAGAGGGCAGGTGGTAAAAACAGTCAAACCAAATCCAACTCAGAGGATTTTCCTCTCATCTGTTTATCAAGCAGAAGACGGGGGATGATTTGCATGTGGGCCATTCTGCTGGTAGCTTCTGTATTCAAATGAAAACGTAAAACCAAAAGGCTGCTGATGATAAACTAGGTGGCTGCTGCTTTTAGAAAGATGGTCCAGATCCAGGATGCTAACTGATTTGTTGCTTTTGTGCTCCTTACAGCGATTCTCGTAGATGCAGTGTGCCAGTTCTGCACCGGTTCCTTCAACCAGGAGGAGCCTTTTCTTAGAAGACGGACTCCTCAGCAGCTGTTTGTCACATCATCCTTGGAACAATTACTGCTCTACATTCTCAACCTTATGGTTATGGCTGCTTTACTGCCTCAAGACCAGCTGAAGTTGGTGCCTATCCTGGTTGTCATGTTCATCTTCGGCAGGTGAGAGTCAAAGTGGATCAGAGGAGGGTTCCACAGTAACGCATGGTACCGCCTAGTCTCCAAAACACCACATTTTATCATTCATTTTCTGTATTTTTCACCCAACAGTGATAACAAATCATCCTAGAATCCATTAACCCCATAAGCACCATGAACATCTGCAGTATTTTGGTCTAAAGCAGCAGAAGACTAAAAATAAACCCCGCCCTTTTCTTTGATCAGCTGGTTTAGATTTTCTTTTTCCATCCTGTTTGTTAAACCTGAATCAGAGCCACCAAACAGGAAGATCTCAAAACTACACGAGTATGGAAACCATGATGTGTGGTTTGGAAACTACCTGAGGTAGCTGATTTGATCAGGTTACCATTGCACTGAGAACTCTTGAACAGCTTAGTTAACTTGTGTCAGTAGCTGCATGTAAACACGCTTCTGATGCTGTCCTGCTGTTTCATTCTGGATGGGCAGTGGCGGTGCAGTTTGTGTTCAGGACAGGAAACGAACTATGCACTGTGGTGCTTTTAAAAAAAGTGTTGGAGAAAAAAGGCTAAAACTGTAAATTGACATGTCAGCTAAGCAAGGATGTGATAAAAACTGTTTGATTTCTGTCATTTTTACTGCGGTTTTGAGGAAATTCTTACTTAAAGAGCAAGTCACCCCCAAATCACTTTTTTTTTTGCTGATAAACTATATAAAGGAGTGTCTAATCATGCTGCAGACACGTGTAGTCAATAATTTGGCATTTCAGTGCATCTTGGTTAAAATTCAAATATTCTGCCTAAAACTGTCAGTGTTGCGCCGTCGTCAGGGAAAAATTCTGCACTGTATTTGAATTTAAATCTGCCACCGCTATTGGCTAAGAGGTATGCTATGATGTAATCTGGTACATTATGATGTCATAATGCCATTGTGAGCCTGTGTGTGTATTTGTTAGCGGCTCCTCCCTCTCGGTCTGCCAAGCAACAGCATTTGTTGCATTTTTCAAACATGAAGTGGGAGTGAAGTAAGTTTCTTGTAGGGGGTGACTTGCTCTTTAAACGGCCTAACATATAATTGCCCTCCACCTATCATGCCAGGGTCTCAAACTGAGATCATCCTTTGTTTATTAACTCATTCACTGCCAGCCATTTCCTGACCAGTAAAGCCCTTCGCTGCCAGCGTTTTTCAGCGTTTTCACTTGTTTAATAAGAGTCAGAGACCGTTAGGATGATGTTGACGCCAAAATAACCAAAACAAAGCGAGACTCACCTCTTGCATCAGGAAGAATCTGCACGTTTCGAGCGTTATCCGTTCTTTCATAATCCGTTGTTGAATTGTGATCGGCAGAAGCTTTTCCGGTTCGCGCCTCACTTTTTTTTACAGCAGCGGCCCAAAACGATCTCCTAACACATGGATATTCTGCTTGCTGATCACGTGACGTATGATGTATGCGGATGACGATCGGCTTTAGAACTGAGATGTTTGTTCTCACGGTGCGGGGGCTCGTTCCGATGCCCCCACAGTAAAAAAAAAATGTAAATGACGACTTTAGTCATCAATGGCAGTGAATGAGTTAAGTGTGATGTCACTCAGTTCTGCAAAGGCCTACATGATGTGGGTTAGGGTTAAGTCAGATTATGTGTTTTAGGCAGTTAGGTCTGGCAGGACAGTAATGAAAATGATCCTGTTTGAATAAAAAAATCCACCAGGGAGCTTTTGAGTGTTCATCTTTAATGTTTGAACTTGCTCTAATTTCCTGCTGGGTGTTTTTGGATCCTTCACAGACTCGTTTACTGGCTCAGCCTGAACATGTGCACCTCCTGGAGAGGATTTGGCTCTGGTCTGACCGTCTTCCCGCTCCTCGCCACGATTGCTCTCAATCTGTTCCTCATGTACACACTCAGTCTCAAAGAGCCCCTTTTTGGCTTCCAGGATGCCCACTATAATCAGGTCACCCCCTCTTCCTGGTCAGGGGAGACATCACAGAGCGCTAGTGGCAAACCAGACATCGTACCCACAGACATCCTGGACTCTCAGTGAGAAGGAGAGCTGCGCTTTCTTCTTTTCTAAAAATAGGCCATTCCTGTGGTCGCCTGTTCAGCACAGCTACACCCGTTGCCGCTACAACCTCCAGCTATGTGACAGCTTGACTCGCTGCTCCTCCTGCGTGCAGCCCGTTTTCATGTGGATTCGTGCTTTATTATTTGAAATGCAAGAGCCTGCCAGTGGCTGTGGATGCCTTTGAACAATGCTGTAATCATAAAACATTGGTTTTTGTAAGCTGTTCCAGTACCTATATTTATCTACTTCAAAGCTCGGCTAAATATGTTTGTGTTTGTTTTAAATCTGACAAAACCAAACAGAAGCAGCACTTGTCAATCGTAACCATTTTTGACAGTCCTGAAACTTTTGTAAATGATGAATACAAAATAAAAGTTGTTCATAATCGTTTGTGTGTGTGTGTGTGTGTGTGTGTGTGTGTGTGTGTGTGTGTGTGTGTCTTGTGGCTCTGTGGCACCAAAAAAAGGCCAAAACTAAAACAGAACAAGGAGCACTTGTAATTTTGTTTGAACTCCCAGTTGATGAGAGATTGATGAGCGATCTAGATTACAGTAATTAGAGACAGTTCACCGACTAAAGATGCTCATCAAGTCAAAAATACAAATTTTCAGACTGCTGAGATTTTTTTGCTCTACTTAATGTCTGTAAAAGAATCTTAAATGTGGGAACACAGCACCCGTTTTCAGTTTTCATCGTTGTGCCTGAATGTGCAACGTGGCTAATTAAATTATCTTCAAATTAAAATAGATCTGAAGTGACAAGAACTCACTCTAAAGATTTACTGGTTATTTAAAGTAAATACAGATCTACAGTTATACTGCAACAAGTTCAAATGTCCTCAGAGCTTCTGAGTCATGGCCAGGGTACACAACTTGGTTTGTTTTAATATAAATATTTGTTAAGACAACACATGTGAGAGCAGCTAAACCAGAAGGGCCAAACTGCTGATGCTGTGAAATTGTTTATGTCACTCAAACCTTAACTTTTCAGTAAAAAGGATTTCTGTTCAAGACTTCTATGGGTACCCCTGCACGTTCTGTTTAGTGAAGGCACCTTCAAATGTTTGTGAATGCATAGAAATAGATTTTCAGAGATTCAAAAGAGGATTGGCTGGTCAAATATTGGAAATTAAAATGTATTGTAGGCAATCTAATTTTATCATACAATGAGGCAATTGGCTTTGCATACTGTTGATGACATATAGAACTTTTGTAGAAATATTTCATGACTCTGCACACCAATATCTTTCCATCCATCCATTTTCATCCGCTTATCCGGAGTCGGGTCGCGGGGGCAGTAAACTAAGGCGAGGGGCCCAGACTTCCCTCTCCCCAGCCGCTTGGGCTAGCTCCTCCGGGGGAATCCCAAGGCATTCCCTGACAAGGTGAGAGACATAGTCCCTCCAACGTGTCCTGGGTCTACCTTTAGGTCTCCTCCCGGTTGGACGTGCCCGGAAAACCTCACCAGGGAGGCGTCCAGGAGGCATCCTGACCAGATGCCCGAGCCACCTCAACTGGCTCCTCTCGATTTGGAGGAGCAGCGGGTCTACTCTGAGCCCCTCGCGGATGACTGAGCTTCTCACCCTATCTCTAAGGGAAAGCCCAGCCAGCCTGTGGAGAAAACTCATTTTGGCCGCTTGTATCCGCAATCTCGTTCTTTCGGTCACTACCCAAAGCTCATGACCATAGGTGAGGGTAGGAACATAGATCAGCTGGTAAATCGAGAGCTTCGCCTTCTGACTCAGCTCTCTCTTCACCACGACAGACCAGTACAACGCCCGCATCACTACAGATGCAGCACCAATCCGCCTATCGATCTCACGCTCCAGTTTTCCCTCACTCGTGAACAAGACCCCGAGATACTTAAACTCCTCCATTTGGGGCAGGACCTCATCCCTGAACCGGAGAAGGCATTCTACCCTTTTCCGAATCAAGACCATGGTCTCAGACTTAGAGGAGCTGATTCTCATCCCAGCTGCTTCACACTCGGCTGCGAACCGCTCCAGCGAAAGCTGAAGATCATGTTCTGATGAAGCCAACAGGACCACATCATCTGCAAAAAGCAGACCTGATCCTCAGGCCACCAAAGCGAATGCCCTCCACACCTTGGCTGCACGCACCTAAATATCCTGTCCATAAAGGTTATGAACGGAATCAGTGACCAATATCCTTATAATTTTTAAACCTAAAATTGACTTTAAGTATGCAAGAATACGTGAGAAACAGACTAAACATGACCATGCTTGGTACAAGACAAACCTAGAAGGAGAAGAAGGACCTACTTGAGTAGAAGAGGGCCCAAATCTTCAGCGACATGTGTTGACCCCTTCTGGTCATTAGGTATAATGCAGGCTAGAGTCTGCGTTGGCCTGGCTTTTCTAAATGGCTTTCTCTTTTTCAGCCTAGTCCAAAAACGGCTTTATTAACATTTCCATGATATTTTACCAGAAAAAAAGATGATAGATAGATAGATAGATAGATAGATAGATAGATAGATAGATAGATAGATAGATAGATAGATAGATAGACAGACAGACAACAGCGCTCTCAGCAGTCTTGAACTCTTATTGCACCGGAAGTGGCGCTTTGCCAGAGTTTCAAAGATGGCGGCGTTGTTGGGTAAGGAATGTTTTGACTAAATCGACTCCACCTTTTGTTTAATATTAAGTTTACAGTCCCATATTCCTGTGGCTATTTAGAAAAGCATTGTCTGAGTTGTTATGTGTAGTGGTTTGACACTGTAGGGGGCCGTTTTTGTAACTTAATGAACGTACACACTGACCTTGCGCTGCGTTAGCATAGCGGCTAACCAGGTCAGCTAACAGGACTGACGCGAGCTCAGCCTAAAAATAATGGTGGCGTCTGTCAACAAACAATATCCGACAAACAATCTCCTTTAAATAACCGGAGTGGTTTTATGGCAGTCTTTTTTTTTGTTGTCTTTGAGATAACTCGGATGCAATCGTTTACTCCAGTTTTTCGTAACATCTGCGCAGTAATTATGAAACAAAACATAATGTGATAAGTCTGAAATTTTAGGGGTTTTATGTGGATGTGAGGTCACTTTGCTGAAACCAGTTTTATTTATGTATTTAACATTGTTCATAGTTGTGCTTTACAATTCGGGAATCTTGCGGACCCCGAAAATGTCGTTAACTGTCGCCTTTTAAATTGAGGTTACAACTATAGTGTTTACAAGAATAGTTACAGAAATAACAGTGTGTCAACTTTGTAAACATTTAATTTTGACCATTTCAGTGCGAAATTGCAACAAAATTTCACTGTAATTGACATTATTGCTGGTGAAGTCAATTTATTATGTTACTCCTAAGCTTTTTAGCAAGAATAAGTGTGTGTGTGTGTGTGTGTGTGTGTGTGTGTGTGTGTGTGTGTGTGTGTGTTAGTAAAACAAACAAAAAACCTAAACTAATACTCCAACTCTAAATATAATAATATTGCACATTTGTATAGCTCTTTTCTAAGTCGGGGGAAAATATTGCATGCACACAAAAATCATTCACACTGATGGTGATAAGCTATATATTACGTTTATGTATTTAGCAGCAACTTTAGTCCAAAGCGACTTTCGAGTGATAATCGGCATGTTGCCCTTGAGGCTAACCACAACAATAACAACAACAACTTGACATCATTCATGGAGAGTAGGGAACAAGGAGTGGACAGTAGAGAGGGGGGATGGGTGCAGGAAGGGTGCTAGTTAAGAAGATGCTCTCTGAAGAGCAGGGTCTTCAGGAGTTTCTTGAAAATTGAAAAGGAAGCCCCTGTTCTGGTAGTGCTTGGAAGGTCATTCCACATTTGTGGAACGATACATGAGAAGAGTCTGCATTGCCCTGAACGTGGTGTAGGCACTGCTAGCCGACGATCCTGTGATGACCGGAGCGGCCGGGCCGAGACGTAAGCCTTTGCAAGAGGATTCAGGTAGATGGGAGCTGTACCAGCAATTTGAATTTGATGCGTGCTGCTAGCGGTAGCCAGTGGAGCTCAAAGAACAGAGGGGTGACGTGTGCTGATTGAAGACCAGACGCGCCGCTGCGTTCTGGACCATTTGAAGAGGTCTCACAGTACAGCCTGGAAGACCAGTTAGAAGGGCATTGCAGTAATCGAGGCAGTAGATGACAGTAGGTTGCACCAGGAGCTGGGTGGTTTGTTGTGTTGGGTATGGTCTGATCTTTCGTATGTTATACAGCGCAAAGCGGCATGAACGAGTAACAGAGGCAACATGATCTTTAAAGGTCAGGTGTTCATCAATCACAACACCCAGATTTCGAACTGCCTTTAGCTACAGCTGTCCTGGGGCATACTGACAGAAGTGAAGCTTCCACACAATCGGTTCCACCAGTCTCTCCGACCACCACCAGCAGACTAGGAGGGTTAAGTGTCATACCCAAGGACACAATGATTGTAAGGATGGATCCTAGATCAGAACCAGCAGCCCACCAACTCATAACCTCGATGACACGTTTTCTGCAGGATTACATTTTACCACTTATTCCTATCTGGGGTTACAGGGAGCTGGTGCCTAACTACAGCAGTCACTGGGTAGGTGAGACTTTGAACAAGTCTCCAGTCCTTTACAGGGGACACATTGCCTCACGTCTAAGGACAATTTAGAGTCTCCAGTTAAACTAATAACTATCTGGAGAAAACTCACACATGAATAGGGAAAATGTGCTAAATCCACACAGAAAGGCTGCCGCTGGGATTTTAATCTGCAACCTTATTGACAACAGTGCTACCAACTGTGCCACCCTGCAACAGGATTCATACATATGTAATAATAATTGTATTGCAGAATTCCCATACTGGTTTATCTTGAAGGTAAATCTATGGTGATGTTTCTATTTTAATGTTTTTGTTTTGCAGCACCTCGCCTCGCTTTGTTTGGCTCCTTTTCAACAAGGTGAGAGTTTTCTAATCTTGTTACCTTTTTCAGTCTTGTCTCTTTCAGTCTTTTTTTTTTTACCTACACAGCATTGTGCTCTGCCGAGAAGCATTCCTGTGAAGTTGTCCATGTATATTTTGGGCATATTGTGTCTCATTGTAAAGACATTAACTAGACATTAGTCATTTTTAACCTACTCTGAAAACCAAAGACGTATTTGATTTACTTTCACAGCTGAAATGTTCTGATCTAACAAGCCACTTTAAACGCCACGGCCCATAGATAGATTTCGGTCGTGGGGCGGGATCCACAATGGTTTTTCAAACTGTCTGCACACTATTGGACAGCGCCATTTAGAGCAACAAGCAAAATGACATTTTCTTTGCAGCAGGATTGCATCAACGAGAGACAGACGTAAGCTGTCAAAGAAGAAGAACCAAATACATAGTTTTTCGATGTAAAGTACCTCCTCCTGCTCATGACTGAAAGAAAAGCCCAAGTCTAATTTTTCCAAAGTTCTGGTTTTTTATTAAAGCCATTTCAAACCAGCCCCTTTTCATAGCTGACACAATCTTTGTAGTTTTACTCTGTTGCAGCTCTGGTGCTAAGCCTGCCCAGTGTCATTCTACAGAGTGCAGTGTTTGGTCCAACATAAAACTGTTTGGGCCAATGGTAGACCTGCTGAGGCTACAATGGAGCATGGATAGACTGTCCTGCAGAACAAAACCTTTTGCTACTGCTGCAGTTTGTCTAGATTTCTAGGCCAGAAATGTTCCACCTGACTGCAGTCTGGAATAAATATTTAAATAAACTTTAAGGCATTAAGTTTTGAATCTCAAAGTTAACTATAGGGAGCCTAAGTCACTCCCATCTACTTCCAGACCATAGGTTCCCAGAGGAACAATAAAATGAATGCAGGTCAATTTTATGTTTCATGGGTATTACATGATGTCTGTGATTTTTACCGACCGGTATGAGTTTTTATGGCCCATGCCAATACCGATTTTTAAACAATTTTGTTGCTGATAGCTGATATCTAAAGCCGATTATTAAGGCTGATATACATATGTTTTAGCAGCACATTGGTTGTGAAAGACAACTGAACACTCACTGTGTGCAAAATAATTAAGTCAACAAATCTCTTAATATTTATTGAACTTCAAATATGAAACAAACTCAAAACATGAATAAAACTGTGAATTGGGGTCCTTCGGGTCCTTTCTTCAGTCGAGTAGTGGCGGCAGTTGGCCGAGCAGGTGCCTGATTTTAATTTTTTTAATCAGCTTTAAAAGTAATTTTGGCCAATATAGAAAAAATTGAATATATCAGTCGACTCGGCCACTAATTTCAAAGACACATTTAGATACCAAGAATGCACTTATTGTCTAACGGAGACAAAAGTTATTTTAGGTTTTATGTGAAAATAAGTCCAGGACTACAAACGCGCATCACCAAATTGATGTCATCAAATCCGGAGAAGAGCAGAGGAAAAATGAATTTAAGTCCAGCCAACGTCAAGTCCTTCCTTTTGGATAAAAGAATCTCAATAAGTCTTGCCATGAGGTAAGTAACTGCTACGTGGTGATGTCATATATGACGTGCCGACACCTGATTTGTAGTTTTAGTAATCACAAATTTTGTACAAGCTGTTAAATCTCAAAGTACGTGACAGGCGTGGTCGAAACACTCATCATTACTTAACACTTAAATTGAAGTTCAACATATGTCTGATCCAGGGAATAAGGCAAACTGGATTAGAAAATAGCTCTTTTCGCTCCATTGACTTGCATTTATTTATTTATTTGTTCTTCTGGGGACGCATGAGCCAACTGGAAAGGAGACCGAGGCTCCCTACCCCTAAAAAGTCCATCACACACACCCTTATGACATGATTAATTGATATTCTTGTCTTGTATTAGAATTTTGCATCTTTATTTTAATGTTTTGATATCTAATTTATATTTTATCATGTTTATTTATTTTTTTTCCCCTTTCAGGTCAGTTTCTACTTTTGCTGTTCAGAATGGTCTGCATAGCAGTGCAAAAAGTGGTGGTACCAGTACTAGGTGAGCTCATCTGAAGGTAGTTATAATCAACATTCAGTTGTTACAAAGCACATGGTCTAAAGCATATTCATTCCACATTCTGGATCAGTGTGGTGCCAGTCCGAGAGAAGAGCACCGCGGTGGCAGCAGCCAAACCTGCAGCCATAGCCAGCAGCAAAGGGGAATATGTCGTGACGAAGCTGGATGATCTGATCAACTGGGCTCGCAGGGTGAGTAGCTGAGAAGATGCTGATGGAGTGTGTGTGGATTTGATTCACGTGTTTGAGACATTCGGTTTTAAATGAACTCTTACCTGTGTGGTGGTTGGTAAATAAATCCTAATTTGTCCTAATCCTAATCAGTCCCTGACTGTCTGAAATTACAGGGGGAATTTTCATGGCAACAAAATGCATTGCTGCAAGTTTGAAACTGATTTTTTTTACTGTGCACGTATTTGTTGTAAAAACACGTAACTTTAAGAAGAAGAAAAAACAGACACCCCCAAATTATCATCTTTGACAGCGATCTTACAGATAACCTTTTTCTTTCTGGTGTGAAATTATTTAAACAAGACCTGGTAGCTGTAATGTGAAGGAATGTGCTTTGGATAAAGCCATTGTTGTTCTGTTGCCTTTACCCCGTTAGAGCTCTTTGTGGCCCATGACCTTCGGCTTGGCGTGCTGCGCGGTGGAGATGATGCACATGGCCGCTCCTCGTTACGACATGGACCGCTTTGGGGTGGTTTTCAGAGCAAGTCCCCGGCAGTCCGATGTCATGATTGTGGCAGGAACGCTGACTAATAAGATGGCACCAGCTCTGCGAAAGGTGAACAACAGCAAAGACGTAACAGTCATAACTATCTTACAACATGGTGCAGTTCTCCTGATGCTTCAGCACACAGCTGCTGTCTCAGATTTGAAATGTTCAAGTCTTCTGATGCTGACGCTGATGTCAGTTAGATATTTCTGTGAACAGGATGGCAGCAGTAGGAACAGTATAGCTGTGGTAATGCTGGCTGGATTATGACCAGCCTGTCAGTGGATTGTCCTCCAGCTGAATCTACAGATTAGTTCTGAGTCAGACTTCTATAACCACAACTAAGCAACTTATCCCTTCCCACAGGTGTACGATCAGATGCCTGAGCCCAGATACGTCATTTCCATGGGGAGGTAAGTAAACACACACACACACACACACACACACTCCTTTGTCTCTGATAATGTTACCAGAGCAAGAGACCAGAGGATGCTTGGCCCAGATCCAAGTTGGTTTTTAAACTTATAACCCTCGTGAGTGTGTGTACACTTGCCTTTTTTTAATGTTTAAGTGGACAAATGTTAACTTTAACATGTAACGTGTGGACATTTTAACACTGTGGGGACATTTTGCTGGTCAACACAATGCCTTTTTTGTGTGTGTGTGTGTGTCCTGTCTGGCTGTGAAGCAAACAGAATTGATGTCTGAATGATGGTGACAAGCCTTACAGATTTACTCTCAGGTGGAGCATCAAAGCGTCTGCTTTTAATGTCACGCCTGATACTTAAAACTTTATTGTTATTGAATGCTTTTTAATTCTGACCAGACACGGAGACAGAGGTGAATGAGAAAGGAAGAGACAAAAGATGGAGGGGCCACAAAAATAAACAATATTGAACAAGATTCTGCTTCTGGACCTGCAGAAAGAGAGAAGAAAAAAAGCAAAAAATAATAATAATAATAATATTGGGACACAATAACAATACAACAAGAGCAAGCTATCACTGCATCAACTTGATGAAGAAATATATAATCAACATTGTGCATTAAGTGCCAACCATAGCCTTAAGACATGTGTTGAACGTGCCCAAGTCCATACTTATGAGAGCATTATGTGAGCACCTGTGTGTGTACACGCGCTTGTCTATGTAAGGTTTCTCTATAGGAGCGTCCAATAGAGAGTGTGATGGGCCACAGATCTTCCCCTAAAGATGTGCAGGAGACGGAGGGAGCTCCCAAGTCCCAGAGGCTAGGAGCTGCCCCAGAGCACAGGAACTCCAGGGAGACTGCGACCAGAAAAGCCCCCGCTCCCCTCGAGAGGTGCAGAGGATCGCCCCGGGGGGCCACAACCAGCAGCTGGCAGAGTCCCAGGAGATATCGGCGGCAAGCTCACAGACCCGCCCGCAGCCTCCCACCCCCTAGCCGGCCCGGGACCCAATGACCCGGGACCCAGAGGCGACCACCCCCGCTGGGGACCCAGCAGTGCCCAGGGACCCAGACCCCACCAGGCAGCCACCGGGATTGGTCAGGCAGATGCCAAAAATCTTAAACTCCCTTACCCGGGAGCTACGACCCTGGCAGACCAAGGCACCGCACTCCACACCAGGTGTGGCAGGGAGAGGGGAGACGAAGATCTATATCACCAAAAGAAGTCCCAGGAGAAGGGAGGAGTCAAAGGCCCCACCTGACATATACAGTCATACACAAACACAGTCACACACTCCCTCCCTCATGCTCACACATACACATACAACCAGAGACTTACAAAAATGCACGCCGGACACCCACTCTTACTCCCCATACACACCCTATTCACTCTGGTCCCGGTACTGCTGCACATGGGGTACAACCATTACCGGTTCCTTTCTGCTGGGGTGCTGATGAGCAGGCTCCCCCGCCCAACGCTGAGCACAGCAATCCCACCACCCCAGACCCCAGCCGGACGGCCGGATCTCCCTCCTAGCCTCCAGCCCCAGGAAGCCAAGCGACAACAGAGGTGTGCTAAGACCCCTAGTCTCCCTCCGCCTGCTCCAATATGGTGTTAATGTGTGTTGATGAGGTGTATTCCATGGCTTTGGTGAGCGGGCAGTGCGGGCATCGTCTGGCCTATGCCAGCTGATGCCACCACACCACCCCACTTGCTCTCATAGCCCTCAGTGTCTAAGTGTAGTTTAAAATTGGAAGTGGGCACCGGCACTTGGGATGAGGCCGAGAAATCCCCCTGCCAAATGCCGTTGGATGTGCTCACTCCCAAGGCCCTAAGTGTGTGTTTGCGTGGAATGTCGTTGGTGGAAGTGTTTAAGTTGCAAATAAAATTGGGTCAACACAATGCTAAGCACCCTAAAACTTGGTTTTAGAGGTATGGTGTGAGTTACGTTTTAGTTTAGGTTAGGGTTAGGAAAAGAACCCCATTGGTTAGGTGGAGTAGATGTATCTCAGTGACATCCCCCTGAATCAGTACCTTGACCAAAACAGTTTGGAGTAGAGAGTCACTGGCAATGCACGGGCCGGCGCGTGTCACTCAGAAACTCCCCTCCATTGTTGGTTCGTATCAATGCAGAATAGAAAAACAGAATAGAAAAAGATCGAAAAGATAGAATAAAGAACAAACGAGAAAGACAGAATAGAGAATACAGAAAAAAGGAAGAAAAAAAAGGAAAGAAACAAGGATAGAAAAGAATTTGATGAAGAACAGGTAACAGATGTGGCGTCGTCGTGTGACGCTCAACCACACCCGAGCCGGTCTAGGCTTAACCTGTCTCCCCCAATTCCCTCTCCTAAGTATAGGAGAAGGAATGGGAGAGGAAAAAGAGATGAGCAGGCAGATCACGCCGGAGTGTAGAGTTTATAGGTGAAAAGTAAAGTGGGTAGATGGCACAAACTAACTTCCCTAATTTTAAACATTCTTCCTAAATCAGAACTAATTGGCCACAAGGGGTCTAGATTAAGATTAGCGCTACACCTCATGATTAGCATCTAGAAAGGGTTAGTCACAAGCACATGTGTGTGTTAGAACATAAAGAGATAAGCAAGTAATCCCTCGCTATAACACGGTTCACCTTTCGCTGTTTCGTGGATTTTTTTCCGTCGATAAATAAAGGGCCACAATAAAAATCCAACCTGAAAATGGAAAAGATAGGCTTACTGCAAAAAAGGCCAATCAGCAGTTGGTACAGGCGGGACTAGACGAGAAAGAACGAATCAGTCCAAAGCTGGCCGCTGTTTCAATAAGCTAGCAGCCAGTAGCCATAAATGCCGATAACAGTTGAACAGTTTTTGTCTAAAATGAGAAAAGTCCGCGGCTGAGACGAAAAGCACCAAATGTGACCATCTGAAAAGTCTTTGCTTGGTGAATGCACATCCAGGGTCTCTCCTGGTTTTAAAAGTTACAGCGGGAGAGGTGTGGAATGTTGAACCTGAACCGAATGCGCGGAGTGGCACATCAGATTGTTTACTTGTTTTTGTGCTGCTGCTATGGCCATAATGTAATCAGCGTTCGGTGTTCTAGCTGTGTTTTTGTGAGGAAAAACATTCAGGCAGCCCATAAGTGTTCAGGCAGCTCACTTTGGTAGGGGATACTTATAATTTCACCTGAAAACAATTCTTACCTTTAGTGGAATGGTGCATGCTTTTTAAATTTTTTTTTTTACAGTGCATCGAGTTCCATAATAATTGTAACAAATAAAGCTGGCTGCTTTGCGGTTTTTGCCTATTGCGTTTTTTGGGGGGAACATAACTCCTGCGATAAATGAGAGACCATTGAAAATGTGTACTTTTTCTGAAACGTTAGTTTGTCGAGTTATGGTTTCACTGACGAGTCGTCAAAATGAAGAATATTGAAAGTTGTCTATTCTTGTCCTATAATTGTTAAATATTTATTTTAAAGTAACTCTGATCTAAATAAGTATAAGTATTGTGTTTTATGTTTGTCTTTCTTCTTTGTAATAACCTGCTCTGTTAGAGACAAGGGGAGCAATAAAAAACTTAACAGATTTTGATTTTTTACTGGTGGCATATTTCAAAAAGAAAAGGAAAATCAACTTTGTCAGTAATCTGCAGAAAAGAAACCAGAAAAGATATCAGATACATAAACTAAGCTTAGAGGTTAGAAAAAGTTTGTCCATCAATTTTCAGCCGCTTTGTTCATATCGGCTTTATATTGATTTTTTTTTTTACCTGAGTTATAAAGTCATCACGTTAGAAAAGCTGTAAGACTTAATCTTGGTTTGTCGCCATTATCCGTCGTTGCAAGGACTCTCCAGCAGGCTTGCAAGGACAGACGGAGACAAATCCACTTTTCTAAACATCCGTTAAGCAGGATTAGAACGCAAGCTTGTGATTGGTCAAGACACCTCTCCCTTTAAATTCGTCAACAGCACCACCATTGTCTCCTCAATAAACATAAAGAGAGCTGACGATGTCCAGTGGCAGACACTGAGCAACTTGAAGAATACCTTGCAGAAAAACTCTAAAAATATGAATGTTTTATTCATCTGTGACTGGAGGAGTAAAGATGTGCAGCAAGAGTTTTATTCATGGATGGAAATGACGGGGAACTTTGGTTTAGGGGTGGCGAGTGCATAAAGAGGTGGAGGAGAATAAGGGACAAATTTGTCCACGTTAAAAAGTCTTCTGAATTACAAAAAACACAATATTCTTAATAATAATAATAAATGCACTATATTTGACCGGATGCATGACAGGATACTTCAGATAAGGGCTACGCCCTCTGTTGTCCTGGCGGGGAATTGCTTTGCAACACTTCCCAGGTGATGGAGAAGTCCATAGACAAAATGTCTCCATCACCACGTGTGCGTCTCCCCCTTGAGGAGCTGACGCAAAAGCATTGATTAGGCTTTAGCCCCTGTGTGATTTTCTCTGGTCTTTTCATTCATTTAAATAAAAGTGAGGTGTTCACAACCCCCTGCTGTTTTAGCTCAAGTCAGAATTCAGATGTAATCAGGACTCTTACATCCTACACCCCCAGCAGGTCCCTGAGGTCCAGTGACCAAAGTCTACTGGTTGTGCAGCACCAGGCTAAAGACCAAAGGTGACAGATCATTTGCTGCTGTGGCCCCCAGACTCTGGAACTCTCTCCCCCTGAGCTTGAGATCAGTGGACTCAGTGGTCTCCTTTAAAAAGCAGCTGAAAACTCACCTGTTTAGGCTGCCTTTTGTGCGGTCTTCATCACCACCCTCTCCTCATTCTGTTCTGTCCAGACTAGACTTTGAGAAACTTATTCATGCTTTTATTTCTAGTCAGCTGGACTGCTGCAGTGGTCTCCTAACTGGTCTTTCCAAAAAAGCTGTAAAGCAACTGCAGCTTGTTCAGACTGCTGAACTCATTCACTGCCAGTCGTTTCCTGATCGCTAAAGGCCTTCGCTGCCAGCTTTTCTTGCCGTTTTTACTGTTTATTTTAAGAGTCACAGAACGTTGCGTGCTACGATATGTTGTTGCCAAAACAACCAAAACAAAGCAGAGACTCACCTCTTACATCAGGAAGAATCCACGCGTTTCGAGCGTTATCCGTTCTTTCATAATCCGTTGTCGAATTGTGATCGGCAGAAGCTTTTCTGGTTCGCGCCTCACTTTTTTTTACAGGAACGGCCCAAAACGATACAACACATGGATTTCTGCTTCCTGATCATGTGACATGTGACACATGCGGATTAAAATCGGCTTCAGAGCTGAGATGTTTGTTCTCTCAGCGCAGGGGCTCGTTCCGATGCCCAAACAGTAAAAAAATGCAAATGACGACTTTAGTCATCATTGGCAGTGAATGAGTACGGAAGAGCACATCACTCCTGTTCTTAGATCTCTACACTGGTTACCAGTAAACTACAGAATAGATTTCAAAGTGCTCCTACTAGTTTATAAATCACTCAATGACATGTGACCAAATACATGTCTGATCTCATTCCTGTATATACACCCAATAGAGCTCCGGGAGTTGACGTCACTTCTCTCGGCATGCAACAGTTCAAATCAAAACGGCGCCATCTTGGCAGGCAGAAGCCCGCAGCTGGGCTATTTGTTATTGTCAGAAAACTCAATCAAACAAGAAATATGGTAGATTCTTGTTGTGCCCCAGGATACCAGAACACACGCGGACGACATAAGGAATGAGCCAACTATAGGATTCCCCTAGATCCGGAACGCCACAAACGTTGGATCATTGTAATAAAACACGCTAGTGACCGGGCTAAAGTAAAGCGACAACTTCATATAAGTTACTTAAACCAACGTTTCCTCAACTGTGTATGGTATTTATTTTAAATGCTTTTATTACGATTCTTAGTGGGCTTCCTAAACTTATTTTGGCGTGGCTTTTTCTGTCTTATTACTCATAGCAACAAGTAAACATCACGTAAAACGTTGCCTCATGAGTTCTGCGTGCTGCCGTTTACGTGTTTTATGATCTCAGCAATTTACTGACTAAGCTGTATTTCATTTTTAAGCAGTGGTTGATCAATTGTCAGATCACACATAAAAAGCACTTTGGATTGCTATCTGTCTCACCGAGACAGATCTCAGACAGATCCTGAGACGCTCCTGCCTGAAATATTTATTTTATTCACGGGAAAAAATCAGACCAGTGATTTCTCTTGGCGTTCAGTTTATACATTCAAACAGCACAGCACTCTATTAAAACTTCTTACATGTAAATCTATGTTATTTATCCATCCATCCATTTTCATCCGCTTATCCGGTGTGGTCGCGGGGGCAGTAGCCCTAAGTCAAGAGGCCTAGACTTCCCTCTCCCCAGCCACTTGGGCCAGCTCCTCCAGGGAAATCCCAAGGCGTTCCCTGGCCAGGTCCGGTAAGAGGTCCGCTCCGACAGCTTCTGGCGTTTTTAAAAAGTATCCCAGGGGCATGGTAAGGGTCGGAGATGCTTAATCTATTTAATTTCTGACTATATAAAATGATTTCTTCAGTTTTAAAGTGTGAAGTAAACTCCGATGGAGCAAAATCCAAGCCGATCCCGTTCATTTTGTTTACCTTTGTTGCCTGCCAACATGGCGTCTACTCTCTGAGAGTCACGTGACGTCCGGAGCTCTATAGGGGTTTGAGATCCCTTGGAAACAATCAGCTGGTAGAACCTCAGGTCAGAACCAAACAGGGGGAAATGCATTTAGTTACTATGCTGCTCACATATGGAATCAGCTTCCCCATGACCTCAGATCTGCCCCAACCCTAGTGTTGTTTAAAACAAAACTAAAACCCTAATGTACTCATCAGCCTTTAAATGAATTGTTTCTTATCATGCGTTGTCTCCACTGTAATCTGTGCTGTAACTTAATCTTCTCCTTTAGCTCTAAACTGTAATTCAATCTGTGTGTATTTTAATTTGTGTTTTTATGTTGTTTTCATATCATGTCCTGATAATTGTAAAGCACATTGAATTGCCCCAGTGTTTGAAATGTGCTCTATAAAGAAAGCTGCCTTGCCTTTCTCAGGATCCACTGATTTCCCTCTTTTAATTTTTCTCTCTCCCTTTCATTATATATACATTTCTTTCTCCTTTTAAACATGTTTTTTAATCATTTTAGAAAAATGTTCATACGTAAATTATTTTGTTTTATTTTTGTGAAGCGCCTCGTGATCGTTTTCTTATCTTTTCCAGTATATCATCTGTAAATAACTTTACATGACACATGGTGGCAGTATTGTCCTGTTGTTGAATCAATTTCCCTCTGGGATTAATAAAGTATTTTTGAATTGAATTGTTTGTTTTATGCATGCTTTACTTCAGCATTGTTTTCATGGAAGTCTAAACAACTTTTATTACCATGTGCTTCCAGCTGTGCTAATGGGGGAGGCTACTACCACTACTCTTACGCTGTGGTCAGAGGCTGCGACCGGATCGTACCAGTAGACATTTATGTCCCAGGTGAGCTTGGCTTAGAGTAAAAGAAAGAAACTATCCTGCTTAGATATTGAAATACATGTAATGGATATATGATTAGCCTGAGTATGTGGTCTCTTGAACTTTTGGATTTGTTATTATTTTTTTTATTTACTAATTATTTCAGTTAAACTGCTTAAAGGGGCACTGTATGTAAGAAGATAGTGATATTTTTACAGTGAGAAAATCCCAAAAGAGTCTAATGTTTCAGTTATTTTGGATGGAAGGTTCTACTGAAACATATTTCATATCCAACTGGCTGTGGAGATGTCAGTTTTTCTCCTTTCAAAAACGAAGGAAGGAGGGACGTAACTACTGTCTACCATCAGTGAGTGTGGGGTTGCCATGTCTCCTGCGAGCTAGTACTGTAGCGCCGGCAATTGTAATTTGACGACGGCCGGCAAAAAGTTGGTTAAAGTGTTTGAGTAACCAAATTTTACCACAGGATGTCACTTTTTTCTTCATTTCTACATAATGCACCTTTAAAGTAGAAAAGAAGTGCATTTCTGTTAGCTTTTTGTTCTCTAGAGTTTTGTTACTTCATATATTTGGGTTATTAGCAAGGATATTTTTAGGTTAACAATAACTTAATTTCTGTTTGTTTTACCTTTGAAAGTCAGCCAGGAAGAACGGGGAGACTTAATTTTTCTTTAAATGTAGCGACTGGTATTGGACCAGCATGCACTGGAAGTGAGGCTGTGTATTTTTGTTTTACCAGAGCAGAAGCAGCAGGAAACAAAACAATAAACAGATTTTTGTACTGTTTTTTGCCCAGCTGGATTAAAAAACTGTAAAATAAATAAATAAATAAATAAATAATACAACATTGATGATTTTGGACATCGGATTTCTACAGAGGAATGTGTTTACCCAACTAAAAACACATTTTATAATGCTTTTTCACAATGTCAGATATATAGAATGGCATGATAATTACAGTGGCACAGGAGTTAAGTGCTCACCACTTAATCAGAAGGTTGCAGGTTCGAGCCCCACTCAGTTTGTCGCTGTCTTGGGCAAGACACTTAACCCGCCTTGCCTGCTGGTGGTGGTCGGAGGGACCGGTGGCGCCAGTTCTCAGCAGCCTCGCCTCTTATCAGTGCGCCCCAGGGCAGCTGTGGCTACATTGTAGCTCATCCCCACCAGCATGTGAATGTGTGTATGTGAATGAGTGAATGACTGATTGCATTGTAAAGCTCCTTGGCGAGTTCCAGGACTCTAAAAGGTGCTATGTGAAATTCAGGCCATTTACTCTGGTCTGAGAGCTGTGAGGTCTTATCTCTGTAACTTTGGCAGCCATAATCCTGTTTTGTATTTCTGAAAGTCCCTTGAGTCACTAAACCATAAGCTGCTTTTCATCATTAATTGCATCCAATAAAGAAAAACAAGGGAATGGATTCTTTTCACACAAAGCTTAATGGTTTCTCTTGTTTCTTGTTGTTGTTTTTTTTCAGGTTGTCCTCCTACTGCAGAAGCTCTCCTCTACGGGACGTTGCAGCTGCAAAGGAAAATCAAACGTGAGAAAAAGATCAGGATCTGGTACAGGAGTTGAAATGTGTGTTATATATCTGTGTGCACCTGGGTTGTAAATGTATTTCTGGTTGCATTTGGGGTGTTGCTGCTCCTCCATGTAGAGCTGTAGAAACACTATTAAAAGTAATTATTGTAATTTATACACTGCTGGTTATTTTGAACCTAACTCACCAGCTCAATTTATGATTTTCTGTTGCTTTAAGTCTCGATATTCTGAGAGGATCGTCTTGATTAAAGTCACATATGGGGGAGTTGTCATTTATCATTCAAAACTCCTCAGGTCTAAACGAAGCAAGTACATTATCCTAAATGTTTTTTTCAATAAACCTGACTTTTTGAAAATCCTTGATTGTTGCTTCTGTTGCGTGATTTTTGCAAGTTCCCTACCACCAGGAGGCCTCAACCATCATCACCTCACTCAGACCTAGACCACAAGTGCATTTTCATTCTGAGCAGATGTGCAAAGTTTAAAGTCAAGTTAAAGATTATGTCATGTTTAACATTTTCAGGTACAATTGCATCTCTGCATGCAGTTACTGGAATAATGCATGCAAGTAAATTTATTTATGCTTCTCAGAGGTGAACCTGCCACAGGTCTGTTGTTTCAGAGTTCACAAGTCACACATTTAATCTGTAACAAAAATGGATGAGATAATTCATTGTCGTCTGAAATGATTTTCTGGAAATGGGTTAAAATGTGAAGTTGTGTGATGGTAAATACTGGTTAAAATGTGTTTAGTGTAATGTTTTTAGACAGCATCGATATGCTGGGTGCAGAGTTCACGTTTGAGCATGGAGCAACCCCAAGTCAGTTATGTTCTCAACTTCCTGCATTTTACAGCACTTAACAGCCTTAATTAATTAAATATACAAAAAAATTTGATCATTTCAGCTGAGTTAGACATTTTTGTAGAATAATGTAGATGTAAAATTATTGTGATAAAATAACTCTAGTCGAGTTATTTTTGTTGAAGAATAAAGTGACTCAGCAGTAAAAATCAAAAATATTCTGCTAGTGTTTACAAAAGAAACAATTCTCTACACTTCAATTAAAGATAACAAAAAATTTTGCATTTTTTCTTTTCCTTGTTGAAATGCTAAATTCTCAGCAATTATAAAAATAATCTTAGTCCCCGTTGGTGTGTTTGTCTCCTGTGCCTCTTTATATTTCTAGAAGTGAAGGCTTTGACAAACTTCCTAAAGTACTGATTCAGATCTGAGAGCAGCCAGCTGCTGCAGTTTCCCACCTGAGTGCAGTCTGGTGTTGCATCAACCACCGTCTAATGATTAATGTGTCCTCACCAGCTGGTAACTTATTCCCACGTGTTTAGATAGCACGCGCCATGTTATCTCCAACCGTAAATTACGACTTGCATGAAGTACATTATGTCAGCTAGCTGAAGGAGGAAAAATATAGAAAATGCTTTAAGGACAAAAATGTATTAAACTGCTGTCAATATTTAAGCTAAATTAGAAAAGTGTGTTCATTCTGTAAGATGTTCTTTGTGTTTTAATGTTTCATTAATCAGAGATATTAAAATGTTTTAAAGGTTATTTACAGTGTTGCTATGTAACTTTAAGACTCTTTTCGGGGTGGTAAAAATAAAATACATATAATTAATTTGAGATATTTTACCCCTAAAACCTTTAGATGTTTAAATCTGAACACTTTCATGCAGAAAATAACTCATTTGTGTATTTGAGCATCATTTACTCTTAAAAACTTTTTTGTTCAACTTTGTGGCTTTATTCTTGTTTAACATTCACTTAAATGAGTGCATTTTTCTGCCCTGCGATGGACTGGCTCTGTCCAGGGTGTCCCCCGCCTGATTGCCCATTGACTGCTGGAGATAGGCACCAGCCCCCCCCCCCCCCCCCCCCCGTGACCCTACGTGGACAAAGCAGGTTCAGAAAATGGATGGATGGATGGATGGATGGAGTGCATTTTCCTTTAATTGACTCAAAACTATCCATGGATGTTTTTTCCCCAATAATCATGTGGCTTCGGAAAATATTTTCTTATTCATTGAGTCGTGTCTAAATTCACCTCTGTAAAAGATTTTGACGTTGTATTTGAAAAACCTTTAAGAACCTCTTTATTCAATATGATCACAATAATACACTTTAGGAAACCTCAACTAAGCAGTAAACTTGGTAAGCTGCGTTGTTCTGTCTCTTAAACGTTAAATTGGCCTAAATACAGTGGGTAAAGGAAAGAACCTCCCATTCGTAGGACTAATTTGTTTCCTTTACAGACTTTAACGAAAACAAAAAATATATTTTACTTATCCAATACAACCTATTACATCCAACTGAAAATGATCACAATTACAGTTCAGAATTTTTTTCAAAAAATAAGAAACTAGAAAAACTGGGATTGACAAAGAACCCCCCTCCACCCAATAATGACATGAATGATTCCCACCTACAAAGATGGCGTCAGCTCAGGATAGTACTGGTTTCAAACGGCTTTGGCATCAACTTTGAATGCTTAAGACTTTGAGACATGAACAGGTAGAGGCACTAAAGTAATTTATTTAGATAAAGGATGCATTTGCTTCTTATTCAATGGTTTATGGTAGACTGCCCTGTTGACTGACATCCATAGCAATGAGTACCGTATGTTACATTGTTCATTGCTCTGATTGGTCCTTTCTCTGTCCGACTGCATACAGAGGCCGTCTGAATCACAACTGTAGATACTTCCCGACGACTGGGTGGTTTCAATGGGTCATGACCAAACTATATATTTACTTATATGATGGCTAGCCAAGCTAAAGACCATTCTTTACCATAAAGTCCTGTAACTCCTCCAGAGTGGCCATTGGCCTCTTGGAAGCCTCTCAACACCTTCTTCCTTGCACTTCCTTCCAGCTTGGAGGGATGACTAGATCCAGGAAGGGTCCTTAGTAGTACCAAACACTTGCCTCTCCTTTATTATAGACTTTACTGTACTCCTTGGGATTGATAAAACCTTTGAGATATTTTTGTATCAATTTCCTGTCTTATGTGTCTCCCTCAGGTCTATTGAAAGTGGCTTTCCACCGATAGTTGTTTGCTGTCAGTTGTACCAAGCAAGAGAATGCACCAGAAAGAGCTGTTTATATGTTCCACCAACCATACTGATTACAATTCATCACATATGGAAGCCAGTAACCATGGTCTGTTAAGGAAATGGTGGTTACATCCCCTGACAGAGTTTAAAATTCTTTTTTTAATCTTCCTGAACGGTAACTTTGATATTTTTCAGTGAATGTTATAGGTTGCACTGGGTAAGTAAAGCTGGTAACATATTTTTTGTTTCCACTTAAAGTGACAGTGTGTATTTTTCCTGGTGATAGGGGGCAGTAGATACCTAAATCATTGCAAGAAAGCAGCATTTTTGCATTGGAGTAAGACCTTACTAATGGATGCCCATTAGGGTCATAAAGCCCTGGGGAGTGCAAACTTCTGCAAAATAACAAGCACATCAGACTTCCTTTCATCACTGGCAAAAAGTGGAGGTAAATGTGTAAAACAACATTTAAGAAAGGCGAAAGTGTTGTAACCATTTGTTACAAATCAGTAAATGCATTTTTTCCTCATGGGCTAAAATAACAATGGAGTTGTCAAATCATGCTGGGAGTTGTTTAAAATACAACCATATGTAACAGGTACCGAAACCCCGGACCCGCTGACAGCAGAGGTAGCTGAAAAACACAATAGAAATGACTGGACAGAAATGTAGTCTGGTTTTCTCTGAAGTCTCTCAGTTTGTGTTTAATAAACAGTTTAGTGTAATATTACCCAACAAATAATTCGGCATTCCACTGTACATTAGGTCTTTGTAGATACACTCCATTGCATTAAAATGCAACTTAAATGTTAACATTGGTTCTTCAGACCCGAGCTGAATTCCAGTAAAGCATATCCACTATTCAGTCAAATCAGATATGCAATTAAACCACTACTGCATAGTAAACACATCCAGGTTACATGTTGTAACATCACACGGGTAAACACTTCATTATAGTTTTTAATAAACACCAGCAACTTATTCTTTAACTGAACTTTTAACTAGAAAAACACATTTCACTCAGTTTTTAGAATCAGTACACCTAACCCTAACAATTCCCTTGGGGTGATGAGGAAATATGTTGCCCAAACCAAACTAACCTTAGCTTAAACCTTAATGAAATCAGCTCAATACAAAAATGTGGACACACCTAAGTGGGTATCACACATACATAACATTTTCAATTTTCAAGTCTGGAATTGGTACATATTTAGCTAACCAGTGATGTAGGTCATCCCAAAAGGCATTAGTGTACATACCAAGCCCCCACAATGCGGCTCAAAAATTGAGGCCAACCCGGAAGTACCAAAAATTGCAGTTCCACCCTCATCTGCTGGGGGCTGGTATCAGAAGCGAGCAAATCCTCATTGACTCCCATGTTAAAAATACCAATTTCACAGCAGAAATAAACATGTTTACAGCCTGGTACCAAAACATGTTTTTGGTTTAAATGATCTAGTTTACACTCATGACAACTCTGAGGGGGGTGAATTTTTTTCTCACTCTTCTGTTTAAGTGTATTAAAAGCCTAAAATTCTGTATAATTAATGAGCATCAGACCCACGTGACCACAGAGCTAGCTCCGTGGAAAGGCCTCAGTAGAGCCTCGGCCTGGCTTGGAAACTGCTCCGGGATTTTGGGTCTCTGTGTTTGTGTATTCTTTTTTGGATATTTTTTGTGCAATTGTTCGACAAAATGACTTGCTGTGGCATTAATTGCACTAATAGAGCGTCCAAGGAGTCTCCACTTCATTTTTTTCGGTAAGTAAAATTATATTTATGTATTTTAGGTCACTGCCGAGCTGATCTTAGATTTTAACAAGTACTGTTTAACCATGAAATTTAAATGTAATAGGGTAAAACCCAGTGCATTTAACATAATGCTGCACTTTAGAAAATGGGTTGAAATATAACATGTTGGTGGAGCTGGGTTCCGACTATCGGCCTGTGGAGCTCTCGGGAGATCTCTGTTTTCCACCCGTTCTCCCCTCCCCGCAGCTCGGCGCATCTCTGTCTGATCTCGGCTTCTGTCTGCTGCGTGGGCTGCCGGCTTGTGGAGCTCTGGGATGGAAACCTTTCCACCCGGTTCTCCCCAGCAGCAGCTCTGCGCATCTCAGATCGCAGCGGCACTTGTCTGCTGTGCGGCTGCTGGCTTGTGGAGGTCTCGGAGACCTCTGTGTTCCACCCGGTTTTACCCAGCGGCAGCTCTGCGCATCTCAGATCGCAGCGGCGCTTGTCTGCTGTGCGGCTGCCGGCTTGTGGAGCTCTCGGGAGACCTCTGTGTTCCACCTGGTTTTACCCAGCGGTCAGCCCGGTGTATCTCTGACTCAGAAGCTCTGGTGTTGTGCACAGTTAACTCCGGTTGTAGCTAGGTTGCTACCTCTGTTAGCTTAGCTCCCACCTCCGCATTAGCTTTGGGTTAGCTTCAGGTTAGCTTGTAGCTAGTTTGACCGGGTGTCGTCAGTTGATCCCAGCCTTACAGCCCCACCCTCAGCTCCACCTCTCTTCCCTTTTGTGGAATTGTCTGGGCTTGACAGAACCTGTGACACGGTCAAAATGGCGGTGGTAGCCACCTCCAATTTTAGCAGAAAAACTTGTTATTGGAGCCTATGGAAACCCAATGTCCAACGCGTCGATGGTACATACATACATTCATATACAACCACTGCAGTCAAAACCAAATCGATTGTAGCAGAAGGGTATATATTCTATTGATAACTATAATCTCTTTCACTTTTGGTGGAATAGGAAAATTGTAGAATTTTTACCCTAGATGTTCAGCTTCTTTTCTGTCACCCAGAGACTTCAACCCACTCCCATGTATTTTAGACCTGACTTTTTTATGGTCACATGTTACAAAGCTGCCAATATTTTTTAACAACTGGGCATCATTTCATTCATTTTCAGCAACATTTTGATGGATATTTCCAGAAATAAATGGTATAAACTACATATTGTCTCTGTGGTAAAGCAAAAATAATGAACTCTTTTAAAGGAGATTCTTTTCTATACCCATTGTAGGTCTCTTCTATTAGGAAGTCTGCTAAACTGGAGTTAAAAGAACACACTCATGTTTGCACTGAGTTAGCATTTTACTGTCACTTCATAAATATAACAGAAATAACATGAGTCTGCAGACTAGAGAACATCTTAGACTATAATTATAACAAAGCATGTTTTTTTTCAAAGCAGCTGTAATAAATGTACCGCTTGTTCTTGTTCATGGCAGGTAGGATGCTGGGTGATATAAGACCTGAAGCACATGCTTATTGCTTTTATGCTGTTTTCTCATGTTTGGTACTGAAATATATCAGCTTATGCATGAATGGTAAATGGCCTGTATTTGATATAGCATCTTCTAGAGTCCTAGAGCCCCCCAAGGTGCTTCACAAGTCATTCACCCATGCATGCACACATTTACTCCCTGGCAGTGATGAGCTACAATGTAGCCACAGCTACACCAAGGTGTGCTGACAAGAGGCGAGGCCTGCTGAGCACCACCAGCTGGCATGGTGGCTTAAGTGTCTTGCCCAAGGACACAACCGCAGCAATCTCTGCTAAAAGCCTGGATCAATCCTACAACCCTCCGATTACTGGACAACCCGCTCTACCTCCTGAGCTACTGCTGCCCCTAAAGCTCCATTAGCCAAAACACACCATGAAAATGCTGAAAAATACCAAGGAAGACAGTCCAGAAACTTTAAGGTGAGTAAATATGGCGGAATAAACACAAGAACTTCTAGTGAGTTGGGGAGCAGTTGGGTTTATTAAAAATACTGGACACAAATCGAATGTCAGGAAAAAAGGCACCAGAATATAAAAAGGGTATGGGACAGTATTTACTCTTTTACAATAGTGGGAGTGATCATCTTCTTGAAGGAGTAGTATTTGCATTCACTGGGTGGTGCAATGTCCATGGTGGTGGTGCTAATCTTCTCCTTCTTAAATCCAGCTTCGAGCAGATGAGGCACCTGAGTTTCCTGTAAATCATTAACAGAGGCGGTGGATGTGAGGCAGCTCACGTTCTGATCCTGGTTATCAGTAACCTTGAAACTGAAGCGATACGTTACAGCTGTTTTCCACACATTCACTTTCATACTTCCATAGGGTCAAACGCCGTAGATTATAGCATCAAGATTAACACTTTGAGTCAGTTCAAGTGCTTGGATAACATGAAAAATGTTTTTATGAATGCATTTATTTTTTCATTAATTCTAAAACAAGGAAGCATCAACAGGCACCAGTTTGGACCCATTAGGTGGATTTATAGTGCTAAATGTGGCACATTATTACTTTTATAGTACGCTTCAAAACACTTGGCAGAGTTTCTGTTGTGTTGGCACAGCACGGTAAATCAGAAGCACTCAAGTTGTTCACGGGGTTGTATTCTGGATGATTTCATTTTGATTGTGTCATAAAGGGTGACAAACCTCAAACATTTTCTCAATGTTGTCATATTTGGTCTTGAGCAGCTCGCCCCAGGAGGTCAGGTTGCAGTAGGTGAGGATGCCATCAGGTTTTAGCAGCCTGTGAGCGTGACCCTGCAGGAAATTCACACAAAATAATTTCAGATGTGCTCACTACACAGAACTAAATGCTAAAGTTAGGTTGACTTTGATTTTTTTAGGTTAAACAAAAATAAGTTAAATACTTTAATGAAGTCAAACTGGTGAGTGTGCCATGATTCCTCAGAGAGAGGGTATGTGTCGTACAAGATACCTGTTTGAGGACAATAACCATGTTAACAGGTGAATCAACCACATTTATGCACAAGTTATTTTTGCTAATTTAAACAATTTCACAACTGATTATCTTTAACTTGTTTACAAAATATTTGGCTCCTGTTCATTTGAATATCTTTGTATAAAATCTTTTTTTTTCAAGTTTGTTTTATTTCTCACCATCAAAATGATTATCTGGAAGAGTGGGAGCAACATTCTCCCAAAGACCCTTCAGAGGAACAACCTGCAGAAGCACAAAACACTGGACTTCATATTTCAAAACAAAACAATGCATTTAGTTGGTATTATGCCCGTGTGCAGACATATCTAGTTTCAAGCACACACAATAAAGTTTTCAGCTTTTTAGTCGGCTGTTCCAACCTTGTGTGGCTGAGACTTGGCCCAGTTCTCCAGGCGAGCAAAGACTCCATCGTTGCACTCGATGATCCAGTGCTCCTCGATGGAAAAAGACTCTAGCTTGGTGGCAGCGATGGCCATGCCAAATCCAATCTCCAGAACCCGACCACCTACAGGACAATTTCAGCAAAAAGGGAAATTGTTGGATTAATGCAAATAAATTATATTGAAAAGATGATAAAAAATCTGATTATTTTATTTAAAATGCTTAAACCTGAAAAGTTGTTTGTTGACCTTTAATCCTAGATCAAGTCCCACGTGTTCTTGCAGCTTCATTAAAGCGGATTTGTGTGTGTGTGTGTGTATGTGTGATTATTTCTGATATAAATACCAAAGTAATTTTTGCTCTGCAGGATGATTATAACTTGTGACCAAAGCAAAAGGTCAAAGCCTTTCATTCTTTTAACAACACACAAACAGTTGAGGGGAAAAAAAGTTATTATCTTAACTTCTCATAATGATTAGATATTTAACTGCTAAATTCCCCAAACATAACTACATTTATATTACAAGAAAATTTGCATTTGAATGCATAATTTTTGCAACATTTTAAGTGCACTTGTGGGTTTTTGCATCTGTGACAGATAACGAATCAATTCATTTCCACCTAAAGTTTATTTCTTTTTATAGAACTTTCTGGAATGGCAATCACAAGCCTTTTCTAGACCATTCAACAAAAAAGACAATCCAAAGGTCAAAGATGAAGGTGAAAGTGAGTGAGCTGTTTTGCCTGCAGCAGATTCCTTGGCCTTTTCCTAAAAGTGAAATAACAGCTGTTGTAGTTCTCACTAAGAGCACCTGTTATGCACACGTTACTGCATTGAAAAAAACGCTCAAAAGTGAGCAAAACATGCACAATATTAAAGTAAATGGCATAAATAGCATTGCAGCAAACCAAAAAGTGACAATAATGAGATTTGCATGCATTTAGTCATTTATATTTTTTATTCAAAATTTTGTTTTGCACTTTATGTTCAGTTAAGAAAATGTAATGCATACAAGAAGGTTTATGGCTTATCAAAGTTACAGATTTGCATTTATTACAGCACGAAGTTGTTTCAATGTAAATTGCAAAAAACCCAAAAAAACCATGACATTTCATGGAAAACAGCTACCTCCACCTTCAGATGAAGTCAGTGTTGGGTACGCTATGTTAAATATCGGACACGCCACATAGAACAACGCGGTGTCCGATAATGCACGGTGGGCTCCTACAACTACTTTTACCTTTTGAGGCTGCAACGGTGGCCAGTGAGTGCATGTACGGGGTTTCCCAGCGCTCCATGACGGGCTTGCCCATGATTTCCAGGTGGGTGTCCGCCTCATTGTAGCCGGCGCTAGCGTCGTGCCAGGCGGGCTTGCAATCCTCTCCCTTAGAGAATATAGGCAGAACCTCGGAGGACATTCTTTTTAGATGTTGTTTGGTTCTGGGCGAACGGTTCGGCAGGCACAGAAGAGGGACAAACCAAGAAGGCGGTGGTTTATATCGAGCCCTCAAGTGCTGACACCGCAGTAGTGTGACGGCGGGTCAAAGCGCAGAGCGCGCGCGCGCGTACACACACATACCGACAGTGGGAGAGCCCAAGATCCTCCGGAGTCGAGATGCTTCACTCACCAGTAAAGATGGGCTTGTTCGGGTTGTTGAAGAAAACAAAAATAGATGTTTTAGTTACAAGTACAGTGGAGTAATTTTGTTAACTTTAATAAAGTTTAAAGTTTTAAATCAAACCCTTAGAATGGTGATAAGTGGTTTCTGTTGTGTTTTATTGCAGGGATATTTTAGATGTTAGACAATAAAACATTTACAAACTAATAAAATTTCCTCTAGTTGAAAAATATCGGCAGCTTTGTGACATATAACCATAAAAATTGGGTCTAAAATACATGGGGGTGTTTCTCAGTGTCAAGGCACCTTGCTTATGAGGACACCCTTCCAAAGAAAGTGGTTAAATGGGACAGACTTGTCGCGGTCGTGATACGTGAGGTGAAGTTATATTTTATACCTATACGTTTCAATATAGATGTAGAACAACCATTTTACTTTTCAGTTGTTTATATATTGGTTAAATCAATTATGTAAGCGAGTTAAACCTGCTATCCACCAATGCTGCAACTACAACTAACCAAACATAGATAACTGCTTTGGATTTAAAAACAACAATTTAGAAGCCCAATAGCTACAATTAGTTGACTTAATTTAAACGGGAAATTTGCCTCCTAAGTAGTTGCTGGATCCTGATTTGCCATCCTTTTAAAAATACAGTGCTCAATTCTGGGAAATTTTTGACTGGGAGAATGCAAAAAAGCACCTCCCATGTATCCTTGGTCAGTTAGCTAAGCAGCAGACAAACAGAGGACAGACACCTCCGTAGAATTATTCTATGGTTGGTTAGTTGGTTAGTAGTTACAGCATCAGTGGCTAGCAGGTAGTAACTCTCTTACAAATTTAATTTAACCAATATATACACAATTTAAAAAGTAAAAGGCACATTATACATTTATATTGAAACATAATACAGGGCTGCCAACTTTTGAAGATTTAAATGCGCGAGAGTGCGGTGGGGGGTGGGGGGGGTGATATTGGAGGTGTGGCGTGAGTGTGTGAAGAGGGTCAAATGCGTGTCTCACGCTCAATGCGTGAGAGTTGGCAGCCCTGAAAATATAACAATACCTCACATGTCACGTGACGTGACCGCTACAGAAGCCGCAGTCACATGAGGTAAGCCTTTTCCATTTGACTGCTTTCTTTGAACAAGGAAGGACAGTGTTCTTGTAAGCAAGGCCTTGACATTGAGAAACACCCCCCAAGTCACTGGGCGATGCCATATTAGGCACAATGTTTCCTTCTACGTGACCCCGTAAGGACAAAATGCATTTACAGATTTGTAACAATCGGTTAGAAAACTTTCTCCATTTATAAACGTTGTTTTACTTCTTCGCTTGTTGCTAGTGATCTGACGAAGTACTCGTTCAAAAAATTGCGCTCCCAAGGATTTTTTAATTTTTACCCTAATTACCCTAACTCAAATACAAAAATGCTGCTTTGCTTGCAATGATTTAGGTATATACTACCCCCTATTGCTAGGGAAACACACACTGTCCCTTTAATGAATTTTTTTTGTTAATATAAAAACCTTAATGCCTCATTTGGAGTTACAATCTATTCTTCATCCCGCTCATCCATCACTTGTTTCAGCTTTATAAAACAAGCTAAAAATGACACAATGAATATTATTCCTACAACATTTCTTTCCTCATGCTTACAAATATTTCCTTGAAACTTCTTTTTTTGCAACAGTAATGCAGGATTTATGGCCAACAGTTCTTAAAGTGTTTGTAGCCAAAAAGAACATTCTTGTGGTCGGTTGCAGGTTTCTTCTTTCTTTGTAGTTCTTTGTTTCTTACTTTTTTATATTTTTTAGTTCTCAGGATTAGGAGCAGAGGGAGAGGTCTTGGTATGTTTTACTCTCTGTGCGTCTGCATGGACAGCTGGGATCAGCCAGTGCATGTGATCCAGTATTCATACATGTTGTACATTGACTGCTGTTGCGTAACATCTTGTCAGCACCCTGATCGACTGAATATGTATCACGAAAGTGACATCAACGAATCAAAAACCTGACACTTATAATTAGTGATAGACTAAAACATTGCTTTTATGTTGAAATGGCATTTTACACATACACATATATTTATGTTTATTGTCAGATTACATCCTTTCTGCATAGATAAAATGGAATAAGCATAAAGTTTAGGTGAGGTCACCCTTAATTTACCTTTGAATTCCAAAGACAATGCAGGAATGTATTCTTGCAACAATAGAGTACATTAATGTATTAACATATTTTTATAAATGAAAGTGACACCCTGTTATAATATTTACATCGGAACATGTTTGCCGCTGTTGTTACAGGAAAAGCATGTAAAAAGTCACTGGTTCAGCTCGTGATTGTATGTTCAGTCTTAATCTTTGGATTTTGCACTCTGGGCCAAACAAAAGCACCCTTATCAGTAGCTGGGAATTAGGAGTTGAGGTCCTAACAGGCATAGGTTGTAAGATCTCCTAAACTACCTGAGGCATTCAGTGATCCCTTAATAGAGAAATATTTAATCATGTAACGATGTTGCAGGCTGCCTGGAACTGACACGCTCTCCTCAGTCCTCAGACCATTTTTGTTATTCACACTCTTTTGTTTCTGATGTGACTCACAACACAAAGCAACTGACAGTCAAAAATAGATCACCTGATCATCTTCTCAACATGTCTGCCTTTCCCATCATCCTTTTCACTACCATTTAGAGGAGCCTGAGTGGAGCCGGCTCCTCATCACAGCAAGCGTCCTCGTCACATTGCAGGTTTTTCATCCTCCTGCTGCTAGGAGGAGCCTGATTTGCATTGCGTTTCATGACACTTAATCCCACAGAAGCTCACATTCATGCAGAAACCAATGCATTCAGACATGTGAAGCAATAAATGATTATTGTTCTTCTGTAGCTTTCATATGCGGTCATGTCAGTGAAGTCATTCTGAGACCTTTACAGAAGAAGAAAAAGAAGAAAAAGAAAATATCATTTCTATAGCACCTCTCAAGATAAAAATCACGAGGCACTTCACAAAAACAAAAACAAAAAATATAAAAAAATTGTAAAAATATAAAAAAGAATTTAGAAAATGTTTAAAAATATATTTAAAATGAGCAAGAATAAGCAATTGCAATTTAAAAGAAAAAAATGTAAAGAAAGAGAGAGAGTGAATAGGAAAGAGGGAAATCAGTGGATCCTGAGGAAGGTGGAATTGGTGGGGAGAGCAGAATAAAGAGAGAGTGGTGAAGAAGGTCATACAAAAGCCAGCTTGAACAAGTGAGTCTTCAGCTGCTTTTTAAAGGAGACCACTGAGTCCACTGATCTCAGGCTCAGGGGGAGAGAGTTCCAGAGTCTGGGGGCCACAGCAGCAGATTATCTGTCACCTTTGGTCTTTAGCCTGGTGCGCTACACAACCAGTAGGCTTTGATCACTGGACCTCAGGGACCTCAGGGACCTGCTGGGGGTGTAGGGACTAAGAAGATCACCAATGTATGATGGTGCTTGTCCATGTAAGGCCCTATAGACCAGAACCAGGATCTTGAAATGAACCCTGAAGTTGACTGGCAGCCAGTGAAGCTGGAGGAGAAGCGGGGTGATGTGGGTGTGTTTGGAGGACTTGGTCAGAAGCCGAGCACAGGCATTCTGAACCACCTGTAGACGGTTCAGGGAGGTTCTGCTCAGACACGTGAAAAGAGAGTTACAGTCGTCTAAGCGTGAGGAGATGAAGGTGTGGATAACTGTCTCAAGTTCAGAGCGAGACAGAATGGGTCTCAGCTTAGCAATGTTCCTGAGATGGAAGAAGGAAGAGCGACCAAGAGAACTTACATGAGAATCCAGGGTGAGAGCTGGGTCAAAGGTCACGCCAAGATTCCTGATGGAAGGTTTGGTATGAGAAGCAAGCTGACCAAGAGGGTCTCTGACTTTGGGAACCAGCTTGTCTGGGGCACAGATGAGGATCTCAGTCTTATCTTCATTCAGCTGTAGAAAGCTCCCAGCCATCCAGGTTTTAATAGATTCTAAGCAGGTGTGTAACAGCTGCAGCTTAGACGTCTCATGGGGCTCAAAGGAGATGTACAGTTGGATGTCATCTGCATAAAGATGGTAGGAGATTCCTTTGAAGGAGCTCAGGATGTGCTGAAGAGGAAGCAGATAGAGGAGGAAGAGTAGAGGCCCCAGCACAGAACCTTGTGGGACACCATGGGTAAGAGAGGTGGTGGAGGACCTAAACTTGGAGACGGCCACAGAAAAGGAGCTCTCAGAGAGATAAGAGGAGAACCACTCCAGAGCAGTTCCTGATAGGCATACCCAGTCTCTCAGCCTCTCCAGTAGCAGGTGATGGTCAACAGTGTCAAAAGCTGCAGTCAGGTCCAGCAGGACCAGAACAGAACAGTCCCCTGCATCACTGTGAGTCAGAAGGTCATTAGAGACCCTAAGAAGAGCTGTTTCAGTAGAATGAGCTCTACGAAAACCTGACTGGAAGCAATCATAGATGTTATGTTCATCAAGAGCAGCTGTGAGTTGTTTAGCCACAACCTTTTCCAAGATCTTGGAGCTGAACGGAAGTTTAGAGATGGGTCTGAAGCTGCTATGGAGAGAGGGGTCGAGACTCAGTTTTTTAAGAAGCGGGTGGATTACAGAGTTCTTAAAGTAAGCAGGGACCTGACCAGAAACCAGAGAAGCATTAATTATAGAGAGACCAGACGAGAATTATAGAGATTTACAGACGAGGATTGGCTTTAGGTATTGGCCCATTTGAGATGGACAGAATTGCAGACAAGAGTGTAACGTGACTTGGATAATTTCCACTGTTGTCGTATGCCGTGCATAATTACATTAATCATTTGCACCAGTAAAAGTCCCCTTCAGCAGAGGGTGAAGGAAAAATATGGAAGAATTTCACACAGAAATAATTTCAAAACGGAATAATGTCTCAATCATGTTAGAAGGAAGGTTACATTAAAACACATTTCTCTCTCAGCCAGCTGTTTTTTTGTCTTTTTTTCCCCTTCTTTCAAGATGGCCAAAGAGGGACGTAATAACTGTTTACAATCTGTGAGCCTGCAGGATAGCCGAGTGCTAATGCTGCTGCGCTGGTCATTTTTATTCGACACCTGCCAGCAAAGCGTAGTAGGGATCCTAAGCCAGTAACAGGAGCGACGCGGTCCAGAGCATGCATTCCCCCCCCCCCCCCCCCCCCCACACACACACACACACACACACACACTCATGGCTGATGCACATCACCGAAGTGGTCTGCGAATGTACCCCTGCCACCCCCCTAAGGAGCTTACACACTGGATTATTTATGGGACGTGATCGACAAGGAAGGCTTGGGCATTAGAGGGCAACATTGTTCTCTAGAGGGCAACATTGTCCTCTACTGCCTTCAGATAAATGGCAACAAATGTGATGCCACCAAAACTCAGATGAAAGCGACTGGACATAGCCAAAACATTCAGCAAAATAAGGTAAAAAGCAATGGGAACGTGGCATACTCACCACTACAGGTATACACTGTCGAAGAAGATGCCAATACACAATTTTTCTAAATAAAATACTTAAGTTTTTCTATCTACTCTTGACTCGAAGAAAAACCCGTGTTTAAATAGTCCAAAGTTGATGCCAAAGCTGTTTCATAGAAGACGTGGCCATCTTATTTGTTTCGCTTTGTCACAGCAACATCCCGCCCACCAAACCGATAGAGTGCTTTGATTGGCCCACCAAACTTGAGCTTTGATGGGCGAGAGACAAAACTGGTCGGGCCTGCTTAGGCTTCTATGGCTAGACCGATCTGCAGAACAAAATGCTTTTGCTTCTGCTACAGTTTGTCTAGATTTCTAGACTACATTTAGACAAACAAAAGAGCAGATATGGCTTTAAGAAATGCCAGCGTTCTCATTACCAGGTAATGACCAAACAAGGATTTGTATTGTTTTACACATTATTAACAATCTTAAAGATAATATTCTGACTTTCCTCTCGACGTACATTTGTAAAGAAAAAAAAAGTAAACAATGGAAAATGAGAATTTATTAAATGAAATTGTGTAATCTCTCTTGGTTGGGCTTAAGAGTTTTAATTTATCTACCTCATTTAATTTTAATATTACCAATTTAAGGGTAGGTTCAGATTTACTGCAGCTCTGAGGCTTCCTGATGCTTTTCTGTTCAAGTGCTCGTGGTTGATCACATTGGAATCAGATCAGTGGTAAAAGACGTTATTTGACTATCATGGAATCATAATTTAACTGCATCAGCTTATCAAACTTGAGCTAAAACAATGTAACTGACTGATACAGTACCAACACGTTTATGTAAAATTCAAGATGTTTACAATTAGAAAAGGCAGCTGTTCAGTTTGCAGAAAGCTGCAAAAACCATAGTTGTCTCATAAAGCTGACAGATTTGCTTTATATTTATAATTGTTTGGCATTCAATAAACTGACCACATTGAGACAAATTTAAAATGTAATTAAATCTTTCTCAGAACACACCTTGTTTTAATACTTCTGAGTGTTGATTATAACAACTAAATCTGAGTATTACCGTTTCCCCTTTCTGCTCCACTTGAATTTTTTATTACCAAAACCAGAACGAGCACACTCCCTCTGAGGAAAACGATCAAGCTGTTTTCCTCCTATATGTTGTAATTTGAAATAACTTGGCTTGAGTCCCAGTGGAGTCTGTTATACAGCAAATCATGACATGCTGAACATGCCCTCAATTTGTCCTTCACAGATGATCTGGAACAGATAAAGAGAAACAAGAGCATCTTCCAAAGATACGCTCAGCTGAGTGAGAAGGTGATTCTCAACCTGACTTTTACAATTCCCACTGGGAGCTAAATGCCCAGGGAATAATATCAGAAGAACAATATTCATGTTGCTACTTTAATTATTTTTATGTTGATTAGTACCAAGCTACATGTGATTTAAATGACACATATAAAAGGAACGAGAGAACATATGGGATGATTTGTGAAAGTTAGTTTGCTAAATTAAACAAAGCTAAATTAATTTTATCTTCTAAAAGACTTTGCTTTTTTTCTGAGCCGGCAGAACGTTAAAATCTGGTGTGACTTGAATGAAGGTATTATTAAAGTGTCAGTAAGTGTTGCTAATTGCAATCCAGCAATAAATATTTAGACAGTTCCAAAATGGAAAAATGTAGGGAACTGCTGGAACAGGATTTTTGTAAAAACAGCCTTGAAAATAAAATAGTTTTATTTATTCTGGATGCATGAAAACAGTTTTATTTTGTGAAGTTGCAATGTTTATTAATCGATGTTAAAAATAAACATTTGAAATAGAAAAATGTCAATTTTGCATCAAAGAAACTGAATACATTCTATATTATTTACACTTAAAGGGCTCAATATGTAAAACTTCAGGGCAAAACTACATGTGCAAAAATATGGTTTCCAGACAACGATTTTCTAGTTGAATCAAATAGAACTGGTGACTAAAGATGTTTCAATGACTTGCTTTAAATGCATGCTTGCCTGTTTTTTTAATTCAAGGACTGAATGCCTTAGTATGGAAGCCTATTTTCGCCATTCTGCTAAAAATGAGTTTCATCTCATATTGTGACTTAGCTATCTCATAATTATGAAATAGTTAAGTAATAAATTTCAGATAAAATACATTTTGTTAATCAGAGTGGCTGGAATGGGCTTCCAAACATTTTGAAAATAATTTTTATGTAAGAAGTTTTTCAAATTGCATGAAGTTGGCACGTTCTGTCAAAGTAATACAAGGAAAACACACGCTTACACTTTCAATGAAATGAGACTGGTTATAAAAATTGTTATTAAAAAAATTGTACAGTAGATATTGCTTAACATGGATATATTTAGAAAAGTGCAATGAAACAAAACGATCTCAACAAAAAAGTGATGTCATTTAAATTCTGTCATACGGTGCACTAGAATTTGACTACAGTTTATTTCCTTTATTAAAACAGTGGGTTGGTTATGTTTGTTGTATAATTAGGTCCAACCCACTGTGGTGCGGCTGCTCGGCGATGTCCCTTTAAAGGCCGCTGACCCCCTGCAGCGCCGTCATTGCGCAGAACCGTTTGAAACAAAAAGCGGAGTGACCTTCCTCCGCGTGCAATCTGAGAGGGGCAGCACTGAAGCAAGAAGCCGGTCACAGCTCCCAGTCTCCCTTACAGCCTCAGAAATGAACAACAACTTAGTTGGGGATGAAGTCGGGTAGGATCTTTTTAACTAAGCTTTGCACCGTCCCTGAAGGATTATAACTCGCATTTCGATTCATAGTTTGTGTGTTTCGCTGTCAAGCTGTTATTCGACAGCTAACTGAAGAGCTAGCATCAGTAACTAAACGGGATTGCTAACCCGAGTAAAGATGGCTTAAAAGTAAAACTAGTCCTCAAAGTAGCATCGCTGTCGTGGAGTAGACCAAGTTTACTCCGAGTAACGTCTCTTTGGTTATCAGTGAAACGCATGGAAGTACAGCCACTTAATTCTGTGTTGTTTCCAGTTAGCTCGAAGCAGCCGAGCTAGTTCTGCTAAGCGGCGGAGCCAAAGTCTCTCGACTTCGCCGCTGCGCTGCGAGGACGTTTAGCGGGCACTGCTGGGGGAAGAAGCAGCGTCTGCGCCAAGCTGTTTAAACTGAAACTCTTTATTTATCCGTGGCGTGTTTGAGTTTTTTCACTACCAAAAGCTAATTTGCTGATCGAAACAGTCCCCGAACTTGGGAGGTTCGAGTTTACTGGTCCGCATGCAGGGAGCCGAGCAGCAGCCGTTGAGTCCAGCTCCGTTCCGCTCGGGTTTTCAGGGCTGGCGCTGCCGTGGCTGCTGTGGCGCCAGGAGTCTATAGCTAGCTGAACTCCGCGACTCAGTCCCGGGGTAATCTACGTGGCAGGACGTGAATATAAAGACCTTTATTGTTGATGAAGTTTCATACCGCTTTCAAGGAAGAATCCAGCAAAGCGTCAGCCAGCATGAGGATTTTAGTGTAGCTGCAGCAGAGTAGGCTTTTCTTCTGGCTCTGTGTGCTTTATAAAGTTGTCTGTTTAGTCAGCTGTGTTTAAATAGCTGCCTTTGAAGTCTTCTTAAACCACTGTTTATGTCCCTAAAGACCCACAGGAATCTACAGTGACTTTATTCTGATGCTTTAGAGTTTATCATCCCTTTTTCCTCCTCCTTTAGGAAACTCTTTGTTGGTGGACTAGACTGGAGTACAACACAAGGTAAGCCATACCCTCACTCTTCACATGGATGATTTTCTCTTTGTCAGACAAGGATCTGATTGGTAGAGGCAGAAACGGTTGCATCTCTTGAATAAACCCCACAGGTATTAAAATAGAATAAAAATATATATAGTGTACATGTTAATTACATAACTAGTTTTATTTGGGTATTTTGCTTATTCCTTGATAAAAGTGCAAACAACAGCAGATCTTACGAAATACAGGCATATTTAATTATTTGCAATGCTTTATAGCTTAGCAGATAAAATGAGTCGTATTGTCAGTGGTTGTGATCACAAATAAAGCTAGTATTGCCTACTAACAGGTACCAATCTTATTAATAATACTGCTGAAATTGGTAATGTGTGCCACTTCTAATAGAGAATAAAATATAACAGTAAAGCAAAAACATCCTGGTGATTTAAATTTATTGTTTTTTTTATTGTATCTGTCTTCTCATTTCCTTCAGATGATGCAGTTTGCTTAAAGCCTTTTACTGGTTCATGGATGGTTAGTCATTGTTCAATTTGGCTCCAGTGCTTGTCTATGTTAGCAGCACCCTTAACATTAAGTTCCCGACCATAGTTCTGCATAAATCTGTGGTTGTTTCTGCGCTGACGCCCCAGGGGCTTTTCAACTACAGGAAAACCAATTATGGTAACTCTCCAGAGCAACTCCTCATTTGTTCAAACTTGCTTGCCTTAGTTGAGTTGGTTCTCTGGGTGTGTGCAGGATTTACGTGGTCGGTAGTATGTTTGCTGCTGTGTTAGATGACGGCAGGTCTGGGCTTTGTTTGCTCTTGGGGAGTTTCTGTATGCAGCCGTTTTCAATAATTGAATGTTTTCACATAAATTGTACAAACTCCGGTAATCTGCAGGAACACGAGTTCAAGGTCACCGGGTGAATTTCTGTTTACTGTGTTATTTTGTGACATTGTTCTTTAGATTTATTGACATATCCCTTTTTTTCCCCGTGCTACAGTTTTAGAGCAGACTGAAGTGAAGTGCTTCATGTGTTTTACATACTCATTTATCATAATGAAAGCACAAACAGGCAAGCTGAGCATAGTCAAATCTTTGATTACAATTTAGCATTTGCATGGCTCGTGCGTTGTCAAGTGTTTGACTTAATGAAGCTTTGCTGTTTTTTCTTCTCTTTCTTTTCTCAGAAACACTGAGAAACTACTTCTCCCAGTATGGCGAGGTAGTAGATTGTGTTATCATGAAGGACAAAACTACAAATCAGTCACGAGGCTTCGGCTTTGTTAAGTTCAAAGACCCCAATTGTGTACGAACGGTGCTGGAAACAAAGCCACATAATCTTGATGGGAGAAATGTAAGTGTTTTAAACAAAAGAACAAGCTTTTCAAATCAGTTGAAGTCATCTGCCTGTGTTGTGGTATGAAAATGAAGACAAAAGAAGAAAAATCAGCTTCTTTTCCTAAAACAATTCCTTCAAACAATAGTTTTCTATCCGTACATGCCACGTCTGTAACGCTATCAGCGCCATATGCATGCACCATTAACAGGGACAAACCAATATGCAGTAATGGATTTGGTGAAGAACGTTTGAAGGTGCCTTCATTAGAGGATAATGTGAAACGTTTTCTATTCCTCTGCTGTTAGATTGACCCGAAGCCATGCACTCCCAGAGGAATGCAGCCTGAAAAGTCTCGAACCAAGGAGGGCTGGGTAAGAGGAATCTGATTTGTACACGGGAGGCTATGTTAGATGTACTTGCTGGAGGAAAGCTCCATCCCCATCTCTTTCAGTGGTTTGAATCATTTTTAATATATATTTTTGATTGGCAATGACAAGACCTTGAACTAAATGTTCCGTTTTTATTCTCCTCTTGGATGCGTCCCCCCTTAACTCATAGGATTTTAACATTCTTGACCAGTTAGGAATTATTTGGAGGCTTTAATAAATCCCAGAAGATCTTATGTCTTGATTATTTCTTATGACCTTTACTTGTGTTGAAGGGACTGCAGCAAAATCAGCAGCTCTTTGGTACAACTTCTGTTTATTTTGGAAATGCCACATAGTAAGGTCACATTTACTAAAAACATCTGATGATGCATCAGCCTGGATCACTCTGCTAAATGTTGACATTACTGCATGTTTGTTGCATTTTTTAAATTTAAATTAACCTACTTCTGCTGTTTCATTTAAAGTTTGTTGATTGTATAAGTGTCTCCTCAGGGTTTGGCTTAGAAAACAAGATTTTGAGGAGATTGAGATTTCACGATCCAAAAAATTGCTCTCAGCAGTAATCTTTCCTCCTATCTGGGTAATTTGGGGGTGAACTAACAACATTACAAACCCCTGCAGATCTATTGGAATAATGTTGTTCTTGTGGACAGCAGTACCTTTTAGTTATTGCTTGTTTTGTGTCAATAAAGCAGGTTTATAAGTCACATACTTGGCTGTAAGCACACTCTGTGTCAGAAGCATTTATAAATAAAGCTCCTTTGTTCTTGCTACTGGCACTCATCTATCTGGTAGCAAATGATTTAGTTGGAAAACAGCAGATGTAATTGTTAAAATCAGTTTTTTAAAGCAGCCTCTAGCCTTTATGGTTTGATTGTGGTGCACAGCAGTGGCGAAATGCTCGGTGGTTTAGAGTAAATGGAGGAAGTCGTGTTCTCTGATCTGTGGAGACTAGTGTTTGCATTGACATGACATGTTAAGAATTATACCCCAGGGCAGGAGGAGAACTAAATTTCTTCTGTACTGTCTGAATAGATGATGGCTAACTGGCCCTCTCGTAGCGCAATCCTTTAATAGACACTGAAATCCACACACTCCCTGTTTTATTTTTATTTATTTATTTATTTTTTTCAGAAGGGCAGCAAAGGTGATAGCAATAAATCAAAGAAGATATTTGTAGGTGGAATCCCCCATAACTGTGGCGAGCCTGAACTCAGGGACTATTTCAATAGATTCGGAGTGGTGAGTATTACTGGCACACACCTGTTCTGATTGTCTGTTTAAAGGATGTTACTTTAAAAAGTGATGCTAAGTTATGCATGAAGGTATACTGGAATGGGGTTGTCCAAACTGGGACAGAATGTTGAACTGGATAATAGAGGACAGTTTTCAAAACCGAACCACTGTTTTTCTTTGTCCCATTCAAGGTCACAGAGGTGGTAATGATCTATGATGCAGAGAAGCAGAGGCCCCGAGGTAAAAGCTGATCTGGTTTTTGGTTTCCTCTCTCCCCCCTCCTCTCCCTCCCCATCCTTTACTACCTTTAATCTTATGGCAAACTAATCTGGCCCAAAGAGGAAAAGCCCATTCCATTCATTTCAGTTCAATTTAGTGTGACGACTGCAACTGTGGCAGGAATTCCGTCATAAATGCACAAAATACAGCAAACGACTTTAAATCAGGTTTCAACCTCACATCGTGTCACTTTTGTTTCATCAACTACATCGATTACGTTGAAAGAAATTCAGTATTATTTTCATTCTGTCACGTGCTCTTTTTAAAAAAAAATTGTAATAGTTTCTTGGACTTTGTGGGATTTGTTTTGCCCTGTGGGAAATGACCTTCAGAAATGTGTTTGTTTCAAAAATTTGCTCGACTTGAATTAGAAAAAGAAATCAGTCTTAACTCATTCACTGCCAGCTGTTTCCTGATCAGTAAAGCTCTTCGCTGCCAGCGTTTTTACAAGAGTCGCAGAATGTTGCGCTCTAGGATGATGTCAACGCCAAATCTAACAAAACAAAGAGTAGACTCACCTCTTACATCAGGATGAAGCTGCACGTTTCGAGCTTTTTCCGTTCTTTCGTAATCGTTGTAGAATTGTGATCGGCAGAAGCTTTTCCGGTTTGCTCCTCGCTTTTCTTTTTTTACTGCAGCGACCCAAAACGATCTCCTAACACGTGGATTTTCTGCTTCCTGATCACCTGACATGTGACGTATGTGGATGAAGATCGGCTTTAGAGCTGAGATGTTTGTTCTCACGGTGCGGGGGCTCGTTCTGATGCCCACACAGTAAAAAAAAAAATTGCAAATGAGAACTTAGTCATCATTGGCAGTGAACGATTGGATTTAAAATGACGACTTTTGTCGTCACTGGCAATGAATGAATTAAGACAGAGTAGGAAAACTCACAGTTGTAAATGTCTATCGGGGGTCAATGAATGCTGGCCAGTTTACGACTGAAATGGTAGAAAAATCAAAGATGTTATTTACAAAAAGTACCTGTTCTTGTGATTTTACTGGATTTGTGTAACCGTGAGCTACACAAACATTAGCTCAAGTAGAAGTTTTATTGCACAAAGTATAGTTAAAACTAAATAGTTGAACACTCTGCAAACTTTATCCTTTTACATGTTTTCGATGTAGCATTCAGAAGGCTTTTGCATTAGCGCAGTTGCCATTAAAATCTTTTTTCACACATGCTTCTAGTGACAGAAGTAAATGTAAATGTATTGCTGCTCTAGCTAAAGCTGGAGCGTCTGTAGCTATGTAAAACTACAACACAATTATATTTAAAAGTGGGATTGTGTTTATTAGTTTTTCTTAAATATCCCACCTAAAATGTAGCAAGAGATTGATTTATGCATTTGGTAAGGGCGTTTAAAGTTTTCTGGGAGCTGAAAGAAACTATTACCTGATAAGGAGACGAATGGCAGGAAAATAGGTGCTCCAAAAACGCAGCATTTAATCACACTGTGCAGCTGGCATATTGAGAGCAGTCCCAGTATCTTAGGTGGGAGTTGTGCTTCAGAGAAGCTACCTGACACCCAAAATGCAGAAGGTGAATATAAGATTGCTATAAGAACAATGCAATGCTTTTAAGAGGCTCTTTGGGGCCTCAGTAGCTCCTTTAACCCAATTCCTGACTCTCGAGATGACAGACTTTTATATTTGTCCAGTTAAGTCATAAATATATTATGAGCCTTTGACATGTGTCGACACTTTTAGCATGAATGGTCTCTATGGGAATCGGGCCTGACCCATAAGAAGCTGCCCAGTGAGCCACAGCTGTTTCACCTGCATTTGTCCTACATTGATGGAATGGCCACAGCCCCCCTACACCTTAGATCACTGCTCCTTCTTCAAATCTCCATTCATCCTCTGTTGGGAAAAACCCAGATTAGTTTGTCATCAGAGATTTAGACAACCTTCTGCACTAGTAACATTCAATATGTAATCTTTACAAGTAACAGTTTCTATTACTAAATCCGTACGTTGTTCAATATTGGAATAAGTTTTATTTAACTTGACTTAGCAGTAACCAATGCTTGTATGTTAAATATCATAGTATGTTTTCTGGTATGTAGAAAGTTAAGTCCTTTTGTAAGTAAGCCCTTTTCTATTATTCTTTCTCCTTGTGACTGGTTTGTGATTAACAGTGTCTCCTAAGATTTGTCTTTTCTCCTTTAGGTTACTGTGCATTGACAGGCAGCACAGAGGTACAGGCCACATGCAAAAATATTCAGTTTTATATGCTTATAAATGGGGCATACATAAAGTGCAACAGGGCTTGTTTTACTGGGCTTAAGGATGGCCCAAAAATAAGTAGAGACAAAAATGAGTTACTTAAGGAGTTTTTTAGGTTGATTTTTGTTGGATTTTGATTTTGTTCACTTGTTTTTTCTACTTATTCGCAGTGGTCTCTGGTATAAGTCAAGGCTTTGTTCGTTAATCCCTGTAGGGAAAACTGCTTTGGTGCTCCTGTTTCAGGAACTAGAAATGAGCCAGAGCAAAGGTGAGCAGAAACGGCAGGTTTTAAATTATTTCCTCATATTCAGACATCTCGCCTCTGATTGGTTTACAGCAACCCAACTGTACTACTGACCGCATCAGCCCGAAGGAGTTCTCCCTTGTTGTGGAGCTGCTAATGCTAACGGTTAGCTTCTTCTAGCCAAGACACACCTTGCTGTCCTCTGGATGCTAAATGAACAGCAGCCTTCCTCTCGTTGCGAGCTAAGATGAATGCTAATGTAGAAAATAGAGGAAGAAGACTACTTTCACATTTAGCCTGCATGTGAGCCTCAGAGTAACTGATCATATTTCAAAATTAAAAACATTGGTTCCTCTGTGAACTTGGTCTTTCAATAAATATTACTTTTTGAAAAATGTCAGCCGAAAGTGGAAATTTTGCCAGATAATTGACGAGTCAGATAATTTAAACTCTCAAAACTTCAATTAAAATTAACTTTTGATAGGCTCATCTATTTTAAATTACACTGAAGCAATTATTTTATTTTGATTGATAACTGAAACTCATCAAAGGCCTAAATGTTAAACACATTTTACTGGTCTATGTTTGATTTTTTTTTTTTTTTGGTAACCATTTCCTCCAGTTGACATCTAAGTGGAGTGAAGTTATTTCAAACATCTAAATGGTGCCAGTGTCGTTTGAAATCCAGGCTGTGGACGGTTCATTGACAGATGTTATTAATGGCAGCAGAACATAAGGCGTGGGAACACTTGGCATGGTACTAGAGGTCTCTCAAACCATACTTGTCTCGTAGGGCGTTTAATTGGATTCAGGTTAGGTCCCCAAGTGGAGCTGCTCACTCAACCCAGTTCTGCCACAGCCCAAAGATAATCAGATTGAAAGTAGATCACTGCAGCTCGCAGCAGCTTGTTACAGAGGAAAAGTTTGTTCAAATGTTGGATGAAGTAGTTTACAGAGCAGTTAACGCAGCCCAGAAGTTATTTTTTAAACCGTTCCTTTTGATGCACTTTGTGTATTCCTCATGAAGTCTTGAGCAGAATCACCCTGGGTCACACCCATGGCCTATATCTTTGTGTTACCTGTGTTAGCAATATTTTAATTGTTGGCTATCCTGGCAAAGTCGCACATCAAACTCTAAATTTAGCAAACTTCGGAGAAAGCTATGGGCATTTGTGTTTCTCCATATTTTTGTGATGCATTGACAATGGCTGCTGAGAGTGTGCGCTCCACAGCAATATATCAGGGGACAGATCAAGGTGGGGTTTGGATGAAACGGCATCAAGTAACTAAATGTAATGTTTTCATTAATCGCCTAAATGTTCAGTCTCTTCTAAAGGAGGAAACTTGACTATTTTATGTGATATTTCTCAATTTAAAACAAATACTTCACATGGCTGTCTTCTTTCATGTTTTTATAGCAGTCTATAATTGTTAATTTTACCAGATATTTCTCTGCACAGTAAAGAGAAAAGTTTCCTTCAATCCCCCAGGCATTAGTCTTGGACTTGTGTTGCAAGTCTGCAACGTCATCCGAACCCCAGGAGCCTCTTGCTCAGTCTTGATGGATCCTCAATCTGCTGAAGCCCAATACTGTTCTTCATCTTGTGTTGTCACAACCCCCTGCTACCTTGATTCACTCTTGGTCGTTGGATAGGTTTTGGATTTATTACTTTCGAGGCCGAACAATCAGTGGACCAGGCTGTCAACATGCATTTTCACGACATCATGGGCAAAAAAGTGTGTAGTTGTAGTTTTATTTTACCCTTAAGATCAAAACAGAGGCTTGGGCGATAAAGGTAATATGACATGATAATGTCTTTGTCTTAAGATTTTTAATTGGCTGGTGCAGCAGCATCACAAGCACAAGTCCATCCTCTAACATCCTGTAATAATTGGTGCATTAGTGTTAATTAGATGCATCTGTTCCACGTGCAGATTTGGATGTCGCCCAAGGCTTTGTTAAAATGACCTCTCCTTTAGAGTGTTTGAGGTGTCTGAGCTATTTTACCAAAAAAGTAATTCAGCAGATTCAAATGTGGACAAAAGTACCCAAACAAGTCAGAAATAAAGGAATTTTACATTTCAATTCAACATAATTTTGCTCAGTGCAGGTCACCTAAAGGATTGGTCAAATAATCTGTTTATTTTTGGTTTTCTGATATTCTGTTGGCAGGTCACTTACATGTCAACATTTTTCTTTTTCCTTTTTGAAAAATCTCTACTCAGTGACCTCAGTTGAATCTCCATACTGTGTCTGTCAGCTCTCCAAAATAACAAACAAAAGCCTGAAACACAATTTGCAGAGACATTTGCATGTCACTCACTTCTCAGTGTTTGCTTAGCTCACCAGGCGCTCCAGATGGATGGGGTTTACTGCACCAAGTCACTTCAGATAAAGTCGGGTAGTCTTCTCATTCAGAATAAAAAGTACATTTATGGGGGGCTCTATTTGATCGCTCTTCTAGAACTTTATCACACCTTGTTGTGCACAAATATCTGGAGCAAACACAACCACCTGCTGCCTCAGCTCAGTCAAACTAATCTGTTTATATTGACTCACATCTGCTAAAGATTTCTGCTAACTCTCTGGAAATGAACATCTCTAAATCAGAAGCTAACGACCTCTTTCTTCCAAAAGATTCAGTATAGATTTAGCAGAGCTGGCGAGTGATTAAAGGGGAGAGCAAGTTGTGGATAAGTTGAAACAAGTCAGTATAACCACTCCATCAAGATGTCTTCACATGGTTTGTTTTACATACAAACATTTGCATGTAATTTGGTAAACCATGAATAGTTGAAAGTTCCTTCCATTGACATTTTTAATATTAGTTGTCTTTTTATGAATATGATTTATATTTTAGTGGTGTTAAGAGCTTACATTTGACCCTTTGCACCTACGTAACCTGAGGATGTGGGTCCACCATGTTGGACAGCAAAAGGAAACGGCGAGCAAAACGAGTATTGAGCAAAGAGAAAAGTGGAGCCTGAAATTATTGTGTCTTGTTGTCCTTGTTGTTTTGTGTGATGTTTAGAATGGTTTCAACAGATTCAAGCCCAGTGCAGCTATCCGAAGAAGTAGAATACCCAGGTGGGGCAACAGTGAATTATGGGAGTATTGAATGAAGAGGAAAAGTGGCGACTGAGGTGGTTTTTACTAGTTCAAGCTCCCTTCACTTGTGGGAGGTTTTAGCACACTTCGATGGGGGTCACCCAGAACGGTATTTACAAAGGTTATGTGTTCGCTAGCTTACGAGCATTAGCTTACATTTCCCCTGCTGCTGTTCACCGATGTAAACAAGTTGCCAACTTTGCCAGAATTCATCCCACTGGATTTATAAAATGATTAAAAACCGTTCACTTTACACTGGAGATTTTTTAAATAAAAAAAAGTCTGTATCAGTTTTTGTTACTGGCAGGGTCATCGGGTTCAGATGCTCATCATGCTAAATAATGTAATTTTCACACTCGTAATCCTACTTTGGAACAATGTTATTATAATCTCACAATTCACTATAATGGATGCATGTACTCCATGTTGAAATGTTGGCCTGACCAGCCAGCCCCATGCTTCCTTATGGGAAGCAATGGGGCAATGGTAATTCTCTGTGTAGAATTAAACAGGTGAAATGTAGGATTATCAATACTAAATATGTAACATAAACACACCATATTTATCATTTCAGGTCCATCACAGTCAGTCGCTGTCTTCCTCATGAAATAAATGAATGTTAATCTTACCTGGGTGAAACGTGTTCGCTGCAAATAAAGTACATTAAGGGCTGCTGTTCGTTGGATTGATCGCTGTGGTTCATTCCCATTTTCATTTTCAGTCAATTATTAAAAAACACGAGTTGAGTTTATGACATCATCTGTTAGTGCAGCCAACTGTTCAGCAAACGTCACCATTTTACTTTAAAATCAACTAAATAAAAGGCCACAAACTGGCTTGTTTTGACTAGCTTCAGTGGTTTCAATATGTGTAAACAGTCTTTCTGCGGTCTGTAATGGCTAAGGTGGTGGTTCCGTGGACTGCGTGACGTCACATGCAAAGGGTCAGTAGCAGGTTTAAGGCACTTGTCTGTAAACTATGAAGTTCAATTGTTAATGAACTGAAGAACAAAAACAAACCATCCTGCTGAGCTAGATTAATGTTTCTCACCTGTTCGTGCTTGTTGAATAGCAATAGATACTTAGCCACATTACAAATATTACCTGATAAATATTCAGCTCAGCCAGTGTGCTCTCCAGTGGTTCCTGCTCCCCTTGACTTTGCCCTCGTTTCCTGCAGGAATCAAGGCTTGACTTGATCCATTGTTCTTGACTTGACATTACTTTACGCTAGGACTAGAGGGAGGCTGGGAGATATAAGTTACAAAATTAGAAATTGGAGCACATCAAACTGTGAAACAAATCCCAGTTCTGCTGTTGGGGACCATGGCGAAGTCATGGTATCCATCACTTGTAGCTGCGGCGCCCACGGGAGAAGGTGTTCAGGTAGCAGCCGGCAGCAGCGAGGCCACTGCTGGAAACGTGCATGTAATTAGGTCGACAGAGAAGGAAGACGGGAGGCTGGGGAAGGTGGTAACACCTTTAAGCAAAGAAGAATTTGCGATTCGTTTTCCTCCTGCAAGGTGACCTCAATAACTCAACCCTTCAGTCTATTTCTGGTTGGCTCCCCTTTGTCCCAACCTGTTTCTTTGTTCTGGTTATCTGCTAGTACTCCGCACAGTAACCAATCGGGAAGTTTCGTTAATGGGGCAACAAATTTAGATTTGCTTCATGGGCAATTTTAGCGTGCTTATACAGGTGAGCGTTTTCAGTAAGTAAAAGCAAACGTGGCTAAAATTCAACGTCTATTGTGGAATTAATTTTAAAATGAGCGATTTTTCTCATTTATGACACAGTATGAAGATTCAGTTTAATATTGACAAAAAAACAAAACATTTTTGTTACCTGCATGTGTACTCAATATGCTGTTAGAACTCAGACACCAGTTTTCCTCTACATCCATTGCCTATCCAAAACTTATTCCAAATAAAATTTGATTATTTTTAAGCATTAGCTGGAGAAAGGTAAGTCTTGGCCTTACATGAGAATGTAATTAGGCTGTATAGGCCTGTTAATAATACATAAATACATTTAGATCTATGTTTTTCAGGTACATTTTAAACATACTTAATGAAGCCAACTTGGGCCAAAGGATTTAAATATCTTGGCAAAAATAATTAGCAATAATCAATCTTTTTTAACCATTTAGTACCTGGGACACATAGCTTACAGCTCTAAGCAGTGCAATAATTAGAATTTACATAACTCCCCCACATAATCAAATTTACATAAAGTTAAGTAATTTGAATTTGCATAAAATATTAAGGTTAAGCATCAGTTGTAGGACAGGGCTGTCTAGGTTATTGGCCCACTACTGGTATTGCCAAATGTGCCCTCCTTGTCCTTTTGTCCAGGTGGAAGCAAAGAAGGCTGAACCTCGTGACAGTAAAGCTCCTGGCCAGCTTGGCCCTGGTCAGTGGGCACCCAGGGGCATCTTGACTGCAGCTAATGGTTGGACAGCACAGCCGGCCCCAGGCTGGCAACAGCCTTATGGGGCACAGGGTGAGTGGGAATGAATCCCAGAGCAGAGCTGGAGACGCTCACCCTTCAAAGAAAACCCTTGAAAGTAACCTGTTAAACATGTTGAACATTCTGCTTTAATATTAACTTAACAGGGCTTTCTTTGACATGTCGGTGTGGATATTCAACCATGTCAGTAATATATCATATGGAGCAGTTTTGTCCCATCTAAACTTTATTTTTTTTTATTCCTGAAGGAGTGTGGGTATCAGCTACTGGTCAGCCCATAGGTAGGTATTAGGTCTTCACTCACCATACTGTGTCTTGAGCTTTCTGTCTCTTGTGACTGTTACTTCTACCATGGAATCAGCTTATCTTGAGATGCTTGTGTAACAGAAATGAGTTTGTAAGAAGCAAAGGCAATAGGCTGAAGACGGTTAACACAGCACGTTATCTCTTCATAATGGCTGAGGCTGCTGATAATTTGCTGCTTTAGACAGATGGCAAGTTTGAATGGATTTCAGCCTCCCTCTGCTGTTGGTCAGGCTTGACTTCATATCTCTACCCCCACGTCAACCTGCAGGACTCGCACAAATTCTGCTTCATGCTCGCCCAGATTATATACACATAGTTTTTCAGATGTTTTTCTGCACCTTCTTGTTTTTAAAAAAAATGTAATCCCTTCTTTTTATCTGTGAGTTTGCTGTTTAGTTAAACATGTTAAACTAAACGTGGGAAAACTTTGTTCTGATACCTCTTGTTTGTATTACATCAGGGTATCCGTGGGTCCTTAAAAAGTCTTAAATTAGCTTTTCCAAATTTAAGGCCTTAAAAATGACAAATAATCCTTAAATACAGTTTCCAAAGGTCTTAAATGACCAAAGACCCAATAAACAAGATTCTTTTATTTCTATAAAATTTTCGTGAATTTCTAGTTAGTGTTCAGCATTTTTTGTGAATGATGTTGGCGTAAGCGGAACCGCACACATTCAGTTGGTTGTGAAAGGGGGCTATTTTTAGATGAGCACATTTGCTAGTGGGAGCTTGCGCCATGGGGAATTGCAAGTTTAATAGTAACTGGATGGCTAATCAGGCAATAGCTGGAAATTATAGCCTAAATTTAATTAGAAAAAATAGCTTAAATGTGATCAAAGTGGCCTTAAAAAGGTCTTAGAAATTCTTTAATTTGGTTCCCTTAAAGCTGCAGATACCCTGTACATGTGTACTTTCTTTTTTTAAAGTCAGTAATGTGTTAATTTACCTTTGGTACAGGTGGGTATGGACCACCGCTGTCAGCTAGCCGAGGAACCCCTACGCAACCTCCATCGCCCTTTAACGCATTCCTGGTCACAACTCCGGTTGGCAGCTTTGCTGCACCTCAGGGCTACCCTCAGCAGGGCTACAGCACAGCACCTCAGTTTGGTCAGTCCTGCAAATTCACTCTCAGGTTCCACTTAAATTTTCTAATTTATTTTTACACCATTTAGACAACATGGCTGCCCTTCCAGTTGATCCCATGCAAGTCTCTTCTAAAATCTAACCTTAAATTGTTGTCTTGTTTCTTTAAGATACTCTGATTAAAAAACGTCCTGAAATACGGCATTTAAATGGTCAACTCTTCAGCAGGTTTCATTTTAAGTTGTGTGTAAACGTGTTAATTACATTTGTAAGACATTTCATCTGTTGCTGTGGTAAGGGAGGAACCTTCCCTTCTTATCAGAGAAAGACAGCTTGACTTGCAGATGCCGTAAAGTTAATCGTGTTACCAAAGTTGGTCTATAGTATTTTTGTTTTAACTGGTCTAAGGTTTTGTAAATCAAACCACATAATAAAAAAGAAAACCAATGAAGAAAAAAAATCATTAGGGTGCTGTGGTGGAAAATGATCTGATTACTCTCCAACAGGTTACAGTTTTGGCACACCCCATGCAGACCAGTATGCTCCACAAGTTCCTCCTCCACCCACCACTCCAGGAACTGCACCGCTGGGCTTTGCCCCTGCCACCACACCAACTCAGGATTTGAGCAAAGCGCCCACTGGGCAGCCTGACTTTCCATATAGCCAGTATGGTAAGGAAAGCATTGTGCATAAAGAAGTGTGCTGCCTGTTTTCTGTCCCATTTGGTTTTATATTCATCCCCTCGATCCTGTCCACCTCTCTGGATTATCTATTGGGGGCAACTACAACTCATTTGAGTTCATGACCACATCTCTGTTGCACACAGGAGCTTGCTCTTGGTGCCATTTACATCCAAACGTGCTTTTTGCATACATACAGTGGGACAAATGTATTTGGCAGCCACCGATTGTGCAACTTAAAAAGATGAGGAAGGTCTTTAATTTGTATCATAGGTACACAACTGAGAGACAGCATGTAGAAAATCCAGGAAATCACATTTTATGATTTAAAAAAAAATATTTGTTTAATGATGCAGAAAATCTGTATTTGGTCATTAGCAAACGTTTACCTCAGTACTTTGTAATGTAATGTTGGTTGGCAATATCAGAGGATCAAATGTTTCTTGTGGGTTTTTGGGAGCATTGTCATGTTGGAAGATCAAGCCATGTATCATCTTCAACACGCTCATGGATGGAAGGACGTTATGGCCCAAAAGCTCATTATACATAGCCCCATGCAACCTTTCCTTAATATGAATCAGTTGTTCTGTCCCCTTTACAGAAAAACTGCACCAAAGCATAATGTTTCCACCCCCATGCTTTACAGTGGGTGTGGTGTTCTTGGGGTGCAACTCAGCATTCTGCCCCCCTTCAAACTCGATGAGTGGTGTTTATAAAAAGAGTTATGTTTTGGTCTTATATAACTACATAGCGTTCTCCGAATCCTCCTTTGGATAATCCAGATGGTCTTTGGCAAACTTAAGACAGGCCTAGATCTGTGCTGGCTTGGGCGGGGGGGAGGGCGTTTCAAGTGCTGCAGGTCAGTGACCAGTTCTCCTCGTGTAGTTTTGGGATGTTTCCTCATTTGCACCCCAAAAAGTGAGATCTTACATCGAGCCCCAAGTTGAGAAGTATTATCAGTAGGGCAGAGTGATATGGGAAAATTTTGATCAATTTTATTTTTTTTAGTGTGGTGGAAATGTGGTACGGTATTTGGCAGTATTTGTTTTCCATACAAACACTCCATGTGTTGCCATGGAAACATGTAGACACTGAGCCTGTCTGAACTAAAAACTGGCAGCTATGGAGGTGTTTGCTAGGCCACATCTGTAGGCAAGATCAACATCATGTTGTCGTGATTTGGCACTATATAAATAAACTTGAATTGAATCAGTCATGAAAACATTTAGAATAATAACTATTTGTTAAAGTATATTGGTAATGGTCAGCGTGACGTTTTTATACTTCAAAAGTTTCAAAACATCGTACATAAAAAAACAACAGCGTGCTTTGAATCGGTCCTGGCAGCCACCCTTTCTTTCTGGTGCATTAGTTCGACCCAAGGTCTCGGCAGTGAAGGAAACTGACCAAAGCTAGTTGAGACTAGTTTTAGCCAAAAGTGCCAAATACACAGGAAGCATGTAGACAACCTATTATTTTCTGCTCCAATAAACAAATAATTAAAAAAAATCATACATTGTGATTTACTGGCATTTTTAAACATCCTGTCTCTCATAGTTGAAGTGATCTTATAGTGAAAATTACAGACTTCTTTAATCTTTTGAAGTGGAACAACTTGCATAATCTGTGGCTGACTAATACTTTTTGCTCCACTGTACGTCCCACTGGTTCCACATTGAAGATGCGGTTTAAGTTTCTCCTTACCCAGGAGTTCTCAGCAGTCATCTTAACAGGTTGTGGATTGATTTAAAACGATTGGTAGGTTTTAATTAGATCATCCTGCCTTGCAATGTATTTTTTATGTTTTTGTTTTGCATTTTATTTTTATTTTGAAAACGGTGTGCTCTTTTCCTGACTCAATGTGCTAGACGTTTGAATGGTTCCTTCATCCCTACTTTTTTTTTACTAATCCCCTCTACACTTCCTGCTCCTCGTCCTCACTTGGTGACTTTCCTGCCCCCCCCCCCCAGCTTTGTCACATCACTGAAAGAGCACTAGTATCACACTTATATTCCGATAAAATTTGGCATGTCGAGCTTTCGAAGCAATTCTAAAAGATTTTTTTAAAGAAGCTGTCTTTTTGGAAAAACAAAAATGTTTGGCTTCTCGGCTTTGTTGATTTATGTTTTGTTAGATGTTTTTTGGTAACTAATCTGGACTTCTAGTCTAACATAACACACCAAGTGTAGGGTCAGATAATTGATTGTTATGTTACGGAACTAAGCTAGTAACTTTTTGCCCAATTGTACTCTACGTGTCTTCAAATTCAAGTAATCATAGAAGTCATGAAGCTGCTTAACCAGTATAAATGGTACAAGGTGAAGCTGTGTTTTGAATTTTGAAACACATCCATGGAAAAGGAACAGTGTTCATCTTCATTCAACACTGAGTCAGTCAGTCACATAAACCCAGCCAGTTCTGATATTATCTTTTGAAAGCATCAGTTTTCTGGATGCTGTTGTTATTCTAACGTAGCTTTAGCTGCTTCAGACTGACTACAATTAAAACATGTGGTAAGCCAGAAGGTATGGGGAGAAAAAGTTTCAAAAGATCTGTGCGTGTGTGTCTAGATTTGTGCATGTGTATCTAAATTTGTGTGTATGTAACTAAAGATGTGTGTGTGTGTGTGTGTAACTCTTGATTTGTAACTTGTGTTTACATTTTCGTGTGTAACTTGAGCTTCTACACAAAGAAATCATTGAATACACACACACACCCAAATCACGTGGTAAACACGGACAAAACTACATTACACACAGATCAATTCACATGTACAACAATCCTTTTGAGACCATTTTCTCACCTGACTGATTTGTGCGTGCATGGTGCATTTGAATGCTGGGTGGAAGCTGGGAAATTTAAATTTCCTTTGGAATTAGTCTAAATTTGTGTTGATGGGACAAATATGTTTTTCTGTGGAAAAATAGAGTATCTCTTGATCCTGTAGTTATAAAAGATAAACCTACATTTAATGTTTAATCATCTAAATCTGTTTATTTAGACATATGTGTTTGTGAGCCATGAAAACATAGTCAAAGGTTTCAAAGAAATGACTAATAAATGGCAGAGTAATTATCTGACTGGAAAAAGCAGGCTTCAAACCGGTGCAACGTCCTGGGGTCTCATTTATCAAACATTGGTAGAATCCTTACTAAAACCGTACTTAAGCTCAGGAAAAAAATGTACTTACGTCAAGTAGGTTTGTGATCTATCAAACATGGAGTACGTACAGCTGCACGCAATCTCCGCTTCATAAATCGGAGACTAACGAGAATATTTCTCAGCTGCATTTTAGTCACATCCCGCCCTCACTTCGCCCACGTACTGCTATAAATAGTCAATGCAAATAGGGATGCACTGATACAATACTGGTATCGGTATCTGTGCCAATACAGATACTGATACCAGTATCGGTAAAAGTTAACAGATACCAGTAACTGATACCAATGCAGTTGCTTGAAAGTGACTTCACTGTAACTTGTCATTTCTGTTCACCTAATATTTTAGTTTTGTGATCACTTATATTACTTTTTATCAACATCACAGTCTTTTCCTATTGAAAACAGAAGAAAATAAAACCTGTATTCCAATTCATTGCTTTTTGTTTATGTGGCACAAGTATCTGTATCGGTAATGGGTATCGGCGAATACTCAGATCCAAGTATCGGTTTGGAAAAAAGTGGTATCGTTGCATCCCTAAATGCAAAGTGCCTTGTGGATCTCATGCATATACATAAGCCGGCTATTGCGCGCTCTGCCAATCACGATGGCGACCGTAGATCAAGGCAGATCAAGGAAGCGCTATTTCACAGAAGCAGAAATTGAGGTACTTGTGGGTGAGGTGGAGAAATGAAAGGAAGTACTTTTGCAAAACAAATAAGAGAAAATCCACGGAGTGGCACAGCGTTGCTGAAGCCGTCAATGTTGTGAATTCTTCAGAGAGATCTGTGGCGGATATAAAAAAATGGTCCAATCGGGATTCGATCCCTAGACTCCCAGGTGAAAGTCACACACGCTAACCAATCAGCCAAACAGAGATCTCCCCTGTTCAACTAGCCAGGGCTCGTGATCAATTGGGTTACAGTGATAGGACGCTTACACTGTCACAGACTCATGACATTCTGTTTCAATCTGTCCCCCTGCTGATATGCTGCTGCATTCCGTTTTCTGCGCTTCAGAGTGTGTGTGTGTGTGTGTGTGTGTGTGTGTGTGTGTGTGTGTGTGTGTGTGTGTGTGTGTGTGTGTGTGTGTGTGTGTGTGTGTGTGTGTGTGTGTGTGTGTGCGTGTGTGCGCGTGTGTGCGCGTGTGCGTGTGTGTGCGTGCGTGTGTGGGGGGTCATTTTCTGTGTGAAAACGAAGCAGTACAAGTGATAATGCTGCAGGATTTCATAATTTTATCCTTCTCAGCAGCAGAACTGCAGGTGCTCTCCATGTCCGAAATGTGCGTTAGCCAGGTCCTTAGTCAGCTTAAAGTTGCGCACATTTTTCTGCTAAGTTTTCTTTCATAAATCCCAAAGTTTACTTGGAAAGTTGCTTACGCAATTTTCCGACCCCATTTTGTGCGTAAGCAAGCTTGATAAATGAGGCCCCAGGTGATCTTTCCTCTGAAGTAAGTAAAAGTAAATTCAGCATGCTTTGCAGTCAGGTTATGAGACCGCTATTATTTTAGACCATTTAAGATGTTTTATAGGTCTGAAAGATTGACACACTGTCCCCAGACAAGGAAGTGACTCTTCGGCCAGTTTATGTGTGTGCACAATAATGAAAAATTAAAACTAATGATGGGTATTTCAACTACGCCAGTCACAGATTAATGGTGGTTCTTTCCTCCTGAAGGAAGGATTTGAAGTTCGCTGAACTTACAGCCATTTTCCCTCTGTTTTTCTCTGTTTCTGGTTTGATGACATCACTTTCGTGAAGCGCATTTGTACTCCTGGACTTATTTTCACATTAAACCTAAAGTAGCGTTTCCCCCCGTTCGAAAATAAGCGAGTTCCAAGCATCAAAATGTGTCTTTAAAATTCACGGACATCATATGTGAAATCCATGGCACATAACAAGAGGAACCAGAAAAGAACATTTTAGCACCATTGGCTTGCATTCATTTTTTCATTCTTCCGTGGTCCAAAAGTAGATGGGTGTGACTTAGGCGCCCTATGACTCCATACCATCTTCTCGTGCCTTAACCCTTTTGAAGCCTGCTTTTCCAGTCAGAGAATTACTCTGCCATGTATTAGTCATTTCTTATAACCCTTTCACTATGTTTTCGTGGCTCACAAACACATATGTCTAAATAAACAATTTTAGATGATTAAAAATTAAATGTTGGTCTATCTTTTATAACTACAGGATCCTGAGATATTATATTTTTCCACAGAAAAACATATTTGTCCCACTAACACAAGTTTAGACTAAATCCAAAGGAAATTCAAATGTCCCAGCTTCCACCCAGCATTCAAACGCATCATGTACGCACAAATCAGTCAGGTGTGAAAATACTAGTCTCAAAAGGATTTTTGTTCTTGTAAACTGATCTGTGTGTGATGTAGTTTTGTCCATGTTTGCCAGGTGATTTGTGTGTGTGCGTGTGTGTATTCAATGATTTCTATGTGTAGGAGCTGAAGTTACACACGAAAATGTAAACACAAATTACAAATCAAGAGTTAAGCACACACAAATATAGACACACACACACACAAATTTAGATACACACACAGTTCTTTTGAAACTTTTTTCTCCCCACAAGAAGGTGCCCATCTTGTTCAGTGTTTCCGGCTTGTGCTGATCGTCCATCCAGCTTTTTGCTTAATGCCTGCTTCTTGTCGAGCTTTAAATCTGGTTTTTAGTTGGTAGCAAAAACTAAACAGCCTCATAAAGATTTAGTCAAATGTGTTACTGATGCAAAGCCAAGAAAAGCCATGAGAAGAGCTGAAAATATTTGTATAGTTTTAGTTCAGGCCATGTTTAGCTCATAATTACTCTGATATTTTCAATTTATTTAGTTTTATTTAGCCTTAAGCCAGTGGTTTTGTATGCTGAATCCTCCAAGCAGAATTGGTCTCTCGTTCATTCCAGGCCACTGAGAGGGTTTAAATATAATGATGGCTTAACAATCACAAAAAATAATTTGACCCTTGAATCCCAGCATTCATGCAAAAAAGGTTGTTGACTTCAAACTGACCTGAGGAGAAAACACAGAGTTGTTGGAAGCAGTTGTGAAAGTTGCACTGAGACCAGCCTTTGCAGGTGATGGACAGATGGTGTGTTTGAGTGTTAATGGCTCTATTCACTAAATTAGAGGCACAGAGAAAAGGGAGCGTTACACCAAGTGAGAGACTTGTACTTGTTGGCACAAGGTCAGTATCTCAGCTGTCCTTTGTGTTTTAATGTTATCAATATGGTGCATTATTTCTTCAGTCATGAGTCCTACTCCATTTCTATTGTACAGAGGCAGAACTTCTCTGTATGTGCTCCATATGAACTTATTCTCTTTAGAGTTCTGCCATTTGGCTTCTCAACATTTTATCAATAACCATTGATAAAATTGATTTTCAACAATTTAAAATCAATTCAGAGCCATTTATATCTGCATCTCAGTGCATAAAAAAGCCTTGTTAAACAGAAAACACCACCTGTAGTTTGTTAAATTTAAAACTTTTAATTTCTGAATGCACATTTTTCAATGTAAGGCAAGATAGCTTTATTTGCATAGCACATGTCATACACAGTAGCAATTTAGTGAGCTTTCCAGGAGGATCAAAAGTTAAAATGGCAGATTTTAAAATCAAATTTGAAATACACAAATAAAACTAGATGTAAGATGAGTATATGTAAGTTTTTAATTTTTGATTTAAAAGTTACCAGAGTTGGGACACATCTGAGGTCGTGAGGAAGCTGATTCCATCTGTGTGCAGCATAGTAGCTAAAAGCAGCTTCACCCAGTTTGATTCTGACCCGCCCTGCTGGGCGTATCTACATGAAGGAGATCCAACATGTATTCTGGCCCCATGCCATTGTGTGATTTTATAAACTAGTTGAAGCCCTTTGAAATTGGTTCTGTATTTAACTGGTAACCAGTGTAGAGATTTAAGAACAGGAGTGATGTGCTCGGATCTCTTGGTTTTTATTAAGATTTTAGCAGCAGCATTCTGAGTTAGTAGGGCTGGGCAATATGGCCTCAAATCAATACCACAATACATTGAGCAGTTCACCTCCATAATGATAAATTGACCATAACTACATGTACAACGGCAGTTGGAGAGAACGGTAGCAGTGGTAGATTTAGTGGAGGAGAAGCTTGTCATCACAAAAATCCTTCAACAGCTGATAGGCAGCATTTTGGATTTGGTCACTGCTGCTGACCGCCGCCCCCGTCCACTACTTCAAAAATTGAATCATCCTCCATTTCCTCACTTTCTTTCCCTTCTTGTTTACAGACCAGTTGGTAGTACAGCAGCTCAAATGAACTTTGGCAACCTACATGCATATTTTCACGTTTTTCAAACCTCTAATATGTTGACGTGGGCAAAATGACATCTGTAATGGACGTTAAACTTTGGTATCGATACATTTTTGGTATATTGCCCATTTCTATGCACCTGTGTTGTGCTTTTTCTGTCAGCGTACTCCAAACCGCTTTACACCATAGTCATTCGCACATTCACACACTGCTGGTGATGAGCTGCAATGTAGCCACAGCTGTCCTGAAGCGCACTGATGGAAGTGAGGCTGTCGTACATAGGTGCCACTGGTTGCTGTGCCCGCCACCAGCAGGCAAGGAGAGTGAAATGTCTTGCCCGATGACATGAGCTATACAGACAAAACCTGGATTTGAACCGGCCACCCTCCGGTTACAGGGTGAACCAATATGAGACACAGTGTCTCAAGCAAGACAAAAAATAATTAGAAAACTGAACAAAATATTAACTGTCATAGTAAATCTGGCAAAGTATTCTACCACAGAAAGTAAAGTAACATGTCTGGTAGTGTGATGAGAAACCAGTCGTAAAACAATATATATATATATATATATATATATATATATATATATATATATATATATATATATATATATATATATATATATATATATATATATATATATATATCAAAATGACCCCATACAAAACCACTGGTGCCTATTTCTGTCTTTAGTTGTTTTCTGTTGTTAGTCTTTTTTTTTTAAACAGTCAAACATTATTTTCCCATTCTTGCTCATTTAGCATGTAATGGAGAATTCTGAGACCAGGCTGGCATGATTGAAAAACAACGTCAGGCGTTCTGACAAATAACTCATCTTCACAATCATATTTATTTCCCAATGACTCTGAAAATTTATGCCTTACTGAGTGACATAAATAAGTATAAATGTAGAATTATGTCAATAAGTTAGAGGATTAATCAGTAGCCAGCCAGCACAATCTGGGTTCAGTCAACCTGGTCTCCTCATTTCCCTGATAGGCTTGGGTAACTACCCTCAGGACCCCTCTGCCTACGGACCAACGCGTCCTTCTCACAGTTATGGTCAGGATGAGCAGGGAGGATATAGTGCAGGTAGGTGCCAGAATTGTTTTCTCCAACCACAAAAAAGGCATTTGTTAATTCAGTTTTAATAGAGCTGCAACCTGATGCTTCGCCTTTTTTCCCCTTTTGCTCTGTGTCTAGTACTTTGCATGTACATTTTGCATGTACATACAAATTACTTTGTGTTTTCTTGTGTAGTGGAGCCCAGCTATCCTTAACATCACAAATATGTCGATTTGAAAGACATTTCCATAGAAAGGAGGACTCCTCCTCCTGTGGCTGTGGCTTTACTCTACCAAGAATCATGTCCTCTTTTTTTTTTTTTGTTTGTACATTTGTTGATTGAACTGCTTTGCTGACTTATAAAAGGATGATCTAATTGTCAGAAATTTTGTTCATGGCTCTGTTGTGTCTACATCAGCGGTCTTTTCACCCACTGTTGTCCTCATGTGTTGTCTCCAGTTATAGCCAAAGGGGTGGAAAAGGAAAGAAAATTTGAAGGAGATCACGATCCTGATTCTTCTCTGGTGGTCTTGTTGGGCCCGTCTCTTGTTCTTGGGGATATTTTATACAAATGTGTGAATTTACCTGGTTTAGTTCTGTTTTCTTTTTTGGATTTTGCACTCCATTTTGTATGCAACTCTTTCTAAATCAGCCTCCTTTATCTCTCGTTTTTTATTTTATTGTTGAAAACATTAATACCTTCACTTTAGCTTTCACTGGATTTTACCAGGGCCAGAACATACTGGGTTATCGTAAACTGTGCGACGATTTGGTCAACAATTTGGAAGCAAAGTCATCAGTTGTTTTTATGTAAAATATCCTTTGGTTTGGACAGCGGCCTGCATTTTTGTTCAGGCAGTTTTGTTTCCGTCCCTGGTAGGTCCTGCGTATCCCTCGTGTTTACAGGGAGATGCTGCCATCCAGTGTCTAAATAAAAATAATTGGATCATTTTGAAAAACTTTTGAAACGGCTGATTACAAACCTGTCTATAAATCCCTTTTCGATTAAAGTTGGTCTTGTTATTTAATCATTTCTAATAATGTGAAATATTTAGGAGAGAAATCTATTTCTTGGTCAATCTTGAACAAAAATTGTAATGTAAAACTTGTTTTTTACTGAATTAAGCAACCCTTTTTGAATTAGGATTTAATAATTATGCATGTATCGCCTTGCCAAGTCTTAAAATTAGATAAATGATAAACCACACCATGATTTTGGCATTCATCAAAATGGTGGTGTTTGGCTGTACTGCAGTGTCACATTTGGTGAAAACCAAACACATGTTGGCAGAAACATCTCTGACAACTATTAAGCACGGTGGTGGAAGGGTGGTGATGTGGTGTTGTTTCACGGTCACCAAGTCAGCTGTGGGGACATTTGTAGAGCAGCTGAAGCTTGGCTGAAAGTTGATCACTCAGCTGGACAATGATCTGAGACAAGGCAAGAAATTACAACAAAATGCCCCCCCCCCCCCCCCCCCCAATATTTATAATCAAGATGTTGTCAAAATCCACATCTATTCCCATTCTAATGCTGTAATGAGGCTATAAAGAGTCTTGAAATGGGAAAAGGTTAAAAATTGAACCTAAGTTGTAAAGTAAGGCTGTCAAATATCCAAGAAACTTAAGTGGTTATGTATATCTTAGTTTTTGTGGCAACTCATTTATTTTGAAAGAATGTATTTCACTGAATTTTAAGACCTGGTAAGAAACAAGATGCATTTAAACAAATCTGATTCATAATACCTTATAAAAGTTAGGGCCTTTATAAAACATGTGGGTAATGCAGGGTGTCCGGTGTATTTGTGTAGTGTGCAGTAATGATTTTCTTTCCTCTAAAACTCCTATTTAACACTTTTAGATTCACAGACTTCACTAAGACAATAACATCTCTGCATTCTTCCTTTTTTACTATCATCTGTTAAAGGTTATGGTCAGGACCTGACAGCCTTTGGTCATAGCTTCACAGATCCCAGCCAGCCAGCTGTCTCGTATGGGGCCCCAACAGCACAGCCTGCCGCCGCTCCCCAACCCGCCGCAAGTGCGTTTGGCCGAGGGCAGAACCACAATGTACAGGGCTTCCACCCCTATCGACGCTGACCACAACCACAGGGTGGTGCCCGTTGTGTAAAGTTAAGAAACAAACAAACAAACAAAAAAAGTCAGGGAAAAGAGTGTTCATGCTTAAAGGCAAAACTGGAATTCTGAATTGTTTGTTAGGAATGTTGAATGAACACAAGTTTGTGAAACTGAAGCCTTTTGTGGAAACGGGGATTCCAGTGAATTTTAAAGACATGTTTAAAAATGTTTTTCTTTGCATAAATTAAAGATTATTCAGCAGAAAGAAGCTTTTATCCCCCACCTCCTCCACACCTGTGTTTTATAGAACTAAACAACTTTGCAATAATTTTGATTGTCTGGTGAAACACTAGCACAGATATATATGTAAAGAGATTTGCATTTGAATATGTATATTTATGGTGGCTACAAAAAAAAAAAAAAAAAGAACAGGGTCTCAAGTTTCCTCAGCTTTAAAATCTAGGAAAATGTTTTTATTTTTCATTTGGTGAAAATTTGTTTACTTTCTGAGCCTTTAAAGTTTGTTTAAAATGGAGATATGAATATATATAATTATATATATTATACACAAACTGTGCAATTTTTTAAAAAGAGAATTTTGTACTAATGTACAATGCTTGTTTTTTATTTAAAGATGTAGACTTCCCTCAGGTGGCTGTTTTGGGTGCAATTTTTGCACTTATGCAAAAAGGATAAAAAGGACAAATTATTAAAAGAATAAATGTTTTAAAGATACGTTTGCTTGTCTTTGTTCCTTTGTTGTTTCAACAAACCCTTAATTTATCCATGGCAGTCTAGAAAATGGGTTATTACTTTTTGCAGAATTTTGATCTGTAGTATTTTTATTTAATCTTGAATGTAATTTTAGCTACTTTCTTCATGGGGGGGTTAAGTTGCCTCCTACAGATGTGTGCGTTTGGTTTTATTTATTGTCATTTTCACATGCACTGATCAAATGGATATTTTTTAGCAATTTAAAAGGATTTTATCTTTGGGAATTTTATGGTGCTTTTCTGTCTCGTTTAGGGCTTTTTCACAGCTTTAAAATGTAGGTTAGGACTACTGGGAAGTGCTTCACTGATATTTTAATATAATGCATTTGTTGGGAGCATTCCTCCTCTAATAAAAAACGGTCCTGGTGGGAAAAAGGCTGATCATGCAAATTTAAAGGCTGAAGGCTTTCTGATCATATTTTGGTTAAACGTTTAAATGATAAATGACCCGCACTTGTAAAGCGCCTTTCAGAGTCCGATGACTCCAAAGCGCTTTACAGTGTAACACACACACACTGGTTTAATCAATTCACGTCTAATTTTCACCAACTACCCATTCCCGCAATGCTTTTTCAGGATTATGTCCTTTTTTACTCTCCTTGGCTTTCCTGTTTTGTGTCAAAACAATTGTTCTGTTTAAATAAAGGTTTGGGTTAAAAAAAACCATTTCCGCGTTGTTTGCATTTTAGCATCCAGCCGCTACCAGTTCTCCAGAAAGAAGTGCAACTTTCATTTTATTTCGTCGCTTTGCAGCACAGCATTCAGTTTGAGACAAGGAGGTTGACTTTGAAGGTCGGTGGGTAAAAAGTGTAAGAGGAATTCTAAATTGACATTTAACTGTGTTGTCTTGTGACCTGCCTACTGTCTGTGCGGTGCTAGCTAGCTCATTTCTAACGGTTGGCGAAAGTGTCGAAATGGATTAAATCAAAGTTCCGCATCACGGAGAACTAGTATGTTTATTAAGAGTTTATTGGGCATTTGCGGACATGACGCATTTAATAGATGTTGTCTGTTGTTCAGATAGTAAGTTAAAACTTCATTAAATGAAGAAGTGAAACTGAGTCGATATTTCCACTGTTGACATGCTAATTGTGAGATAAAAAGAAACTACAGACGACTGCTATGCACGTCATTTAAATTTTGAAATGTTTATTTGTTGTTTTTAGAGCGTCGCGATTTGATGCGGTTTATCTAAATCTAACACTTAAGGCACGGCTTATCTAAACATCCGTGCTCTAATAGTTGGAAACGAAACACTCAACTCCAGTTTACCGACACAAACGTCTGAGCTGTGATCGATACTTCTATTTGTAGTTTACTAATATTTTGTCACAGAAGAAGAAAAAAAGACAGATGACCCATATAAAAAATAATAAAACACTGAAAAGACACAAGCTAATGCTAAAGTCAAAACAACCATTAATGAAAGATTCAGTAAAATAGACAGCAGATAAGACAAAAATAAATCTAAAACTTTGTCAGCGACATATGAGAAAGTATTAGACAGTCTAGTCTAATCAGGTGAGTTTTGATTTCTGTCTTAAATGAAACAACCCAGGATGGGTAGGGTTTCTGGGATGGGAAGCAGCTCAGTTGAAGGCTCTTTAAAGGTGTTCACTGAAAAAAAAAACAAATTTAAAAATAATTTCAGATTATAATCAGTCACTGAGTTTTTCATGCAGGCTGAACATGAAAATAGTCTCCTACACCTCATCTCCTGCATTAGCTTCTGATAGAAAATAGACAGCGACACTGTAGGATTTTAAAATCCTGACAGCTCTACGTCACACTGTCACTTAAAGTTCATGGACTCGCCCATCTTGAATCGGACAAGGAAGGCTATTGTTTTAGCATCCAGGAAACAGCGGAGAACGTGTCAGCCTAGTAGAAGCTAACTAGGGCTGAATGATTAATTGCATATGCACAGGGGCGTAGCACCAAATTCTGGGCCCTAGGTACAAGTCTTCTAGGTGGGCCCCCATGCTCAATTACTTAATACCTCTCTTACACATTTTTTGTCATGCTATAAGACAAGATAATAAATATGATCTTAGTTTAACCTCTATATTGAGCAAATACAAATGCCAGCATAATAAAAGTGAAATGCCCAGACTTCACAAATCCTGGAATTTATTTTCCAGTAAATGCCCACTGACGGGTCTTCATGTTAGCAAAATCACTTATGAGATCTTTAAAGTCCAATCCTTTGGCTAATTGGCTTTCAATAGAAAGAAGAGCTAGGCTGTTCAGTCTATCCTGGGACATTGTTGATCTCAAATAATTTTTCACCAGTTTCAGTTTGCTAAAAGCCCGTTCACCCCCAGCAACAGTCACAGGTAGTGTGCAAAAAATCCGCAGTCCAATACAAACTTCTCCAAAAATGCTCTGTAATTGCATCCTGTATGGCATTAAGCAGCTCAAGAGGAGACCGAATGTGTGGAAATGTGGCACCATATATTGTTCTCAGGTGTAGCATCTCATTCTCAAATTCAGCTGTGAGATCCTTGTAATATTTTCTCATCAGTGCCTGGCATGATATCTTCATCTGCTCTTCAGTCATGTCTGTCATGGTTCATGATGTTAAGCTTTGCTAATACTGATATGTATTGATATATTAAATGCATATGACATGAAATAAACCAGGTTCTCTCTGTGAATGTAATGTACTCTAAATTTTATAATCCCTGC